>NC_134269.1:40743293-41026019 GCF_031893055.1 Leptodactylus fuscus
AGAATCATTTTCCTTTAAAAAACTTAAAGCTTTTTTGGATCTGTGCTGTAGTATCTATCAAATGTTAATATCATCACATCAAACACATAATGAAACATAATTAACATCTGTTGGATATGATAAATTTATAGAAATTCTGTGTAAATTAAAGGCAATTTGATTTATGTAACATAGAAGTATAATTAAAGTTACTTATCATATAAAGAGAGCAAATCTATTAAAGAATAATGATTAGACCTGAGATGCGGTATTGATTGGCTGAAGAAATTAGTATAGATGTGTATCCTTCCCTGGAGTGTCCCGAAATCAATAAGGGAGCTGGCTCTTGGCTACAGGTCTCTAGAGTATACAAAATTTGATCTATAGGGGTAGATGTATGGATTTATTTCCGCTTATGGTTGTTTTGTTCACACCGCATACAATTTATGTAATTTAACAGCCTAATATAGATAAATAGATAGAAAGGTGATTTTATTGTAATTATGAATAAGAATTATTAATAAATTGAAAAATAAATTATAATGTTCTTTTCATTATATCTAGATATATGTTGCTATAGATTCCTAGAAAAGCTATGGAAATTATGAGTCCAAAATAAAAGTAGATTCTAAGGGCTAGTTCACACAGGCAGTGGAATTGTGGATTTTGGTCCTGATTCTGACGCGGGTAGCTGCATCAGAATAGGGCCAAAATGCGCCTGCCATGACTGTCGTGGCTCGCCGCTCCGGAGTAGGCCCAAATGAGTGGACCTAGTCCGGAGGGTGCTGTCACGAGGCGGATGCCGGGGCTGAATCAGCCACGGAATACACCTGAAGAAAGGGCGGCTTGCTTCTTTTTTCCGGCAACATGCTGCTCACTGAAAAAAGTAAGCTAGCAGTCTATGTAGACTGCTATTGTGAGGGGACAGAATATAACGTGGATTCAGTGACAAAATCTGCCCCCTCTTGCCCCGTGTGATTGAGCCTAAATCATCTGCATCCCATAACAGACCATTTGTGGCCTCTTAAAAACTTCTTTACTGAATCACCATGACATTCTCAAACTATATATTTGTGTCCCCACTGTCTCCATCCTGGATTGGTAGGCTTACTGGGTAGAAGATGTTTGTTCCATCAAGCTTACACCATCTCTAGACTTTTTAGTTCCTATCCACAGGAGTAAGGATAAATGTTTGATCATTGAGGGTCAAACTTCTTGGAATCCCAGATATAATTAGATTCCGGGAACCAAAGTACCCCATGGGTATGGAGCGGTGATGGACATGCTCTATGCACCACCATTACATTCCTTTCTAAGGAATTGTCAGAGCTAACTATTCCAGAAGTCCCAGAACAGTGAATGGAGCAATGAGCATATAAAACAGAGCTCTTTTCACATGGAGTACTCTGTGGAACTTGTAGACCTCATTTTCCCAATCACTGGGAGTCCCACCAGACTGTCAATTGTTTAATTAAAGGCTAGAGATCAAAACTGCCTTTGGTTCATTGTTCCATATTCCTGTTACAGCAGGTAACCATGTCTATGATGACCAATCCTCAATTTCGCCTTGGCTCTTTCTGGAATATACATTATTTTTAATTTATTCACTAGGTTATGTCTAATGTAGCATTCAAGAGAACATAGTCTAGGGAAACTATAACACAGAGAATACCTGTGTCTTGTCAGTATGTTGCACTGGTTGTAGTCATACAGATGTATGCCACCATTGACTATTGCTTTGTCTCATTGGCATTATGGAGAAGGTGGTAGTCTGAGACTGAGCTAGCACCTGCAACCAATATAAGTGAATAGAGAGGACAGGTATATCTTTTTCGTCAACATCCACCAATGTTTAGAATGGATGACTGAAAGGCGATTTTCTACCACTGTAACTGGAGATATCTGGAGTACAGCCCTTAGCTATCTCCATTGGCCCCATAGAATGGAGCAGCAGTGTGTTTGTCTGTCCACCACCCATTGTAGACTGAGATACAAGGCATCCCAGTTATCATGATCAATGGGATCATAGAGGTAGGACCACGACCACCAACCTGCAATTTACCCTATTCTGTGGATAAGGGATAAGTTGCAGTAGAAGGAAACCCCTTTTTAGGCTGACCCAAAGAAAAATTTACAATATATCCATTTACTATAAAGCAAATAAGTAGAAGTGAAGGTGTTTATCTATAACGCCCATATCCTAATGGGTGTACCCCCTTTATTACATTGATAATGCAACGCAACCAGATCCAAGCTGCAATTGGAAGGCACTCCTAGTCCAACAAGCCCAACATGAAGCTCGAGGACCTTAGTGGAGAATCTCTAACAAGACCCTTAAGTGTTTTATAATATAGGTGTATCATTATGGGGAAGATGCTCCTTTGAGCCCCATTAGGCATCGAAGTAAAGGTGCATGTGCTTCTTCAGTACTCCAATAGTAAAGAGCCACCAAATGGAATTATGACATTGTTTATTGGCATAAAACCGATTTTCCTTAGTTCTTGCATTCAGTAAAAAGAAAGAAACTCCATCTCAAGTTCATTTTAAGACACAGTCACTGCAAACTTTTACTTTCGTTCTTAATATTTTGTATACCACCACCCAAGAGAGTGCTAATAATAAGGATGGGAATCAGCAATCCCAAAACTGAATACATTGTCAGGCACACGCGTGCGCCTCCTCTATAAAGAAAAGCATTAGAGACTCCTTCAGAGAGTATATCACCCTCCTCAGTGTGTATGACTCACTTATAGATGATGTGAGTTACTGTCCATCCCGGCAATAATTAATACATTGCAGCACACTGTCCAAATGGGGGATAAATCCAAGCCCCGAACGCAAGTCCTTGCATAAAACCTAAACAATTGCCGTGATAGATCTTCTTTTAAATGTACATAAATCCCTGAATTATCCGCATTGATGTTCAATTATGTCAACCATCTTCTACACAGGGGAGCTTTTATCTCTTCCCTTTGTAATTGTAAGTTATATGCCCACTATGTCCTTCAGCAAAGGACGGCAGAAATGTCTACAGCAATTTGAATTACCACCTATGTGATATGCAAAATGCCTTTCATCTAGAGCCAGGTTGAAGTGCAGACGTACATTGCGGTTTGTATGCTCCTCATTGTTCTTCATGTCAACAATTAGAATGATAGTACATATACTACGGAGTTAAATGGCTTCATTTCTGGTCTGTGTAAAGACTTGATGGTCAAACCTACACAAGCAAGGACGATAGTGATGTCGCCATAATAGCTCTGCTACTCCATTATATACACGCCGCACTTTAGTTAACCAGAATGTGAGTTGTTGTTGATGAGAAATGTTTAACAATTGTGTATGATAGAACAGTATAATGATGGTGCCCTTATCCTGTATATTATACAGCTTACATCTCAAGGTCTAACTTATGGGAATAAGGTGTAATGTCTCTGCCTGTTCGGGTCTCTTCACCACCCTCCACTCGCACTCTACATCAGACATCTTTGCAAACGGACACTTAAGGACAGCCACGGACACTGAAGGACACTACATGGTGTCCCATTTAAAACAATGCAAATTATGAACGGACACAGCTAGAGTCCGATGCTAAAATCTTCCGCAGACTTTAGCATCGGACACTAGCTGTCGGACAACAGTGTGAAAGCCCCCTTAATCTTAGCCTTACCTGTGTGATTGACAGCCTATCTACCAATCAAGTCCAGGGTGGGTTCTGGACAGTATGTTCAGGTCATCAGCCCACACATGTTTCCTGGCTATTGTGACTTTGTTCCTTGCTAAGCTGTTCTCTTCCTATTGTATTGTATTACTTACTTCTGATCTTTGGCTTCCCCGTGACTACTTTTTGGATTATGATTTGGTACTGTTCATCTCTTTGGCTTTTACCCTTGGCTTGCTGACTGCTCTTCATTGCTGCTTTGTCTTGTCCTGTTCTGTATAACACTTATTCAGAGAAGGGACTGTCGCCTAGTTGTCCCTGTCATTAAGACATTTGTGACAAGTAGGCAGGGACAGGGGCTGGCTAAAGTCTAGGACTCACTGTCTCTGTTTTCCATTTGCTCCCTGGTTTTATCAGCAGCACTGGGGAATTGCTCAACTGGCAAATCCCTTACATAAATTCTGCAAATTACTACTGTTCTCTTCCATGTTTTTTTTTTGTTTTTTTTTGCAAATTGCAAACTGAATGAACAAAAGAGAAATCTAATCCCATCAATATTTGGTGTGACCACCTTATGGAGAAGGAGTCCTGGAAGTAATGATATGGCCCGTACAAAGCCTGATCTCAACATCTTCCAGTTATCTGGGATTACATGAAGAGACAGAAGGATTGATGAAACACAAGTCAAAAATGGAAGTACGGAAGAAGTATAGTAGACCTTGCTATTGTCAGTCTGAAGAATGTTCACGATCCTGGCACAGCCAGTTTTATGGAAATCCTACAGAGAATAAAGGTGTTAACCTAATCTTAATTTCCTGCAGGACTGCTCTACTTTAAACTTGCATGGATTAGTCAAGTGGGTGGAGCTTAATGTCCTATTGAAGGAGGGCATAGCAGGGAGGATCCTGTAGCAGCCAATTGTGCTACAGACAGACTGTCAGGAGAAGGAGGAAGGTGGGAACACAACTGAGCTCCTGGACACTCAGAGATTTCTTTACATATTTCTCAGTTTTAACTGAATATGAGACAAAATAGAACCAAGGGGAAGGAAATGATTAATGGCGGAAGGACAAGCAGATTATATTATTTTTCTGTGCATTTTCTGGGTTTAGTGTTAGTTTAAGCAGAGTTTCTCAAAGCAACATGATCTTCAGATAAGTTATTACAAAAAGATCTGCTAACCGTGCAATTTGTGTCTATGTGTAGCAATGTTGTGTGGGTGCGGGAAGGGGAAGGTGGGAATTGCAGCTTTTGCAAGGCTTTTGTTAGCATGTTGTAATATTGTGTTGAATTGGTCTCATGAGTGATAGCATTAGTTATCTAGAATGGAGATCAATAATGTCTGGTCACATCTGTACGCTTTACTCCTGTTGGACATAATGTGTTAACTACAGTACACTGTGGCAAGAATATTAACTCTTTCAGGTTTTGTTGGCTTTTGGGAAAATATATCACTCTGAAGAAAATCAAGTTAAACATTACTTCATCTGCAGGTGTGTCATGGGATATTTTGCTTTGCAAAACAACATGTTTGTGATATTCTGTTGAGAGAGGATATGCTATATGACTAAGTGCAGCCACACTGTTATGCTGTAAATAGCAGCCTGTCAAGGGTCATGATAGTTTATTGAATTAATTTTATGAGAAATTGTGATCCTTAAAGGGGTGTTTCCAATAGTCCAGTAGTCATGTGCAACACAGGGCTTCCACCGGCAAATGCATGGCGCAATGTTGGAGGCAAAAACAGATTGAAGTTTACTGGTTATAACAGCAATCAAACTGTTTTCTATGTAATATGGAGATGCAGATCTTATAAGCAGATCCACTATGGTTGAGGGGTAAAGAGTCACTTGACGTTGTCTGGCAATATAACCCCAAAATCAAATAATATTCCCCAATACTCATAGATAGCAAATACATGCACATGCAAGGCATCTTCTGAAAGAGCCAATCTACGGAGCCAGTAAGTGTTCCCAGCCAATTTCATCATTTTCTTTGTTGGTTACTCTTAGAGTATGCACCCTTGAGGATTCTGTCTGTCCTATGGAAAAACAATGTGTTTTCTCTAAGGCCTCTAAGTGAACTCAGGCACTAGATACTCCATACTCCACTCCAAGGTTGTCAGCAATAGTCTTTGTCTCACGTCTGCAGCAATGTAACCCCATGCCTCACCCTCTGTCTCTCAGAGCTGGAACTCACTTCTCTTCTCACTGGAAGTTAGATAAAGACTCAGTCTTCTTCTCCCTTGCCAGGATGAGCTCCCCAATCCCCATTTGGACAACCCTTAAATAGGACCTTTCATGTCCTCGGGCACGTGTGGTTTTATATACCGCTAGAAAGCCAACAGTGTGCTGAATTCAGCACATTATTGGCCTTCCCGTTATGTGCCCTGGGGCTGGAGATATTGGTGCTGTTAGTTTCGGCACCGATTTCTGTCCACTGTCAGAAGGG
Source organism: Leptodactylus fuscus (assembly GCF_031893055.1). NCBI lineage: Eukaryota > Metazoa > Chordata > Amphibia > Anura > Leptodactylidae > Leptodactylus > Leptodactylus fuscus. The sequence continues at coordinate 40,749,385 of NC_134269.1, forward strand.
CATACTGACAGTCTAGCTGGGCTATGATGAACGCCCCACTTGACTGTACTCCTCCATAGCCCTGAACTGTCAGAGGGAGCTTTCCTCACAGTTGCTGGGCAGTAAGGAGTGGCCCCTCTGACAGTACAGGGCTTTGGACGAGTACAATCAGGAGCAGTGCTCCCCAAAGCCCAGCTAGCCTGTCAGGAACAAACTTCTGACAGTGGGCAGAGATCAGTGCTGAAACTAACAGCACCAATATCTCCAGTCCCAAGGCTTAATGGGAAGGCTTACAGTCCACTTCATTCAGCACACTGTTGGCTTCTAGCGGTATATAAAACCACATGTACCCGAGGACATGAAAGGTCCTCTTTAATGGGGTGCAGTCACAATTACGTACTCAAGACGATGTACATGTGTCACTACAGTATGCCACAGAATGTATAAATCATGAAGTGCCGCAGATATGTCCATTGGGATGCTGCAAGTTTACTATACTGTGTACTGTATCATATCGTAGATACAGATAGGGAATGCAGAAAAAAGATTTAGATTGTATTTAGAGGGAGCTAACAAATACATAGGCTGTAAAAAAAAAAAATGGTTATAAACCCACAGCAAAGGGTAATGGGGAATCACACAGTATTCATCATCATCGACACAAGGGAGAGGATTTCTCAATGGCTGCTTCAAAGGGATTAATCAGTATGGGAAATGTAGCATGTTCTTAAAGAAAAGACTGAAGATTTTGATATACTTGTTTGCTAGCATTTGATTTAAAGCAAAGATTTGATACAAGATCTCAATATTTAGTCAGCGGTCTTAGCAAGAAGCCTCAAATTTTACAAGTTTTACTGCAAAATAACTGCCAAACAATTTTAACATCTAATACGCACCACTGAGATTCCATTGAAGTTTTCCTGTATGAAAGGGATTCCTGATGTATACGCCTTGAGAAGGTAAATGTCAATGCTTCTATCTCATCAGACCTTTGATGCACCGCATGACATCTGACAGAACTCCCCATCCTGATGGGATGGCTTTCTGATATCCGCTCAGTTCATGCGTTACCTTTATATGCTTTTAATGCAATGCTCCAGATCGCTATGCAAAATAATAAAAGAGAGATATACAATGGATGATAGATAGATAGATAGATAGATAGATAGATAGATAGATAGATAGATAGAAAGATCTAGAGAAAGATAATAGTTAGATAGATAATAAATAGAGACTAGAGATGAGCGAGTTATGAAATATTCGATATTCGATTTGAGTAGACCTTCAATATTCGACTATTCGATTGAATATTGAATCCCGTTATATCATTGTATATGGGAAAAAATGCTCATTTCAGGGAACTCAAAATTCGACCAATTGGAGTCACCAAGTCCACAAAGACACCGCAGGAAATAATGCCAACACCTCTGGAATGCAACTGGGACAGCAGGGGAAGCATGTCTGGGGGCATCTAACACACCCAAGTGCCAGGATTACCCCACTATCACAGCCTATCAGTGGTAGATCTAAGTTTAGCTCTTATAAGAACTGTTGGAGTAAGATTCCTGCCTAAATAATTCTAATTGCTAGCTAACCCTGGCAGAACGTCTATCCCTGTCTAATTCACAGTCGCATCTGCCCCGAATCTGACACCCACTATTCTTATAGATTCAAGGTCACCTGATTTAGCCAGCCAATGAATTTTCCCTTTTTTTTTTCTGATGCCTACATTTTTCTACTTCCTGTCCCACCTCCCCTGCACAGTTATTGGTGTAAAAAAAGCGCCAGAGAAGGAGGGGGGGGGGGAACGAATTTTTACTGCTTTTAACGCGTGGTATTCGATCGAGTACAAATATTTCGAATACCGTAGTATTCGATCGAATATCTAATCGATCGAACGGTATTCACTCATCTCTACTAGAGACTAAGTAGATAGAATATAGATATAGATAGATAGATAGATAGATAGATAGATAGATAGATAGATAACAGATAAATAGATACTAAATAGATAGAAAATAGATAGATAGATAGATAGATAGATAGATAGATAGATAGATAGATAGATAGAACAGAGATACGGATGTAAGTAAGTAGATAATCCTTGATGCCTACTAGGTGTTTCATACATTTTCACTACAGATCTTGACTGCTTAGATGTTGGTGCCCTATTGACCCCATTGATGAATTCTGTCATCATTTTTTGGCAAAGATACCATTACATTCTGTGATAAAACTGCAAAGCCCTTGGCTATATAGAGAAATTCCTAAGAATTTTTATGTTTCAGTTTTGTCCTACCATTGCCCTCATTGCTTGTATGTCTCTGAATGTATTTATTACTAATATAATACTTCTCTTCAGATCCATGGGTTATGCTTTCAGGGACATGTACAATGGCCGTCCCCTGACTAGCTCATTATTTTGCTGTATATTTTTTCCACTCCAAAAAAGCGATTGTTTAATGAATATCAATGAACTGCTCTTGGGACCCCCGAATAACATTTGCAATGAGGTCTGTGCTTCATAAACCATAGTACAATATTTGAAGAGAAAATCTGATTTTCGTGTTTACTTCTTTTAACTACAACTGACAGCCCTAAGATTTAACAAGAGATTATCTGCCAAATCTGTTTTCTCTTCATATGGAATAAAGACCATAGGGTCCTAGACTATATTAGGAATAGAGTAGATCTGGCTGTTTTCACCTGGTAAATCCCATTGCTGTCAGCTGGAGTTAACAGGAAAACGTCATGTCTGTTTTATATCCTCAATATACAATAAAGCCAATAATGAACCGAGATAAAAACAGAAAAATCTCAGGGTAGCCTAGTTGGACATGAGGTATATTGCATTTCTCCTGCGTGCACTGGATATATGACCATATGCTCGATGTATTCTTTGTATTATTCAACTATTCCTCTAAAGAAAAGCTTGAACGGAATTCTCTCCTAAAATACAACTTCCATGTTTTTTATATCTCTGGCCTGTTACAAAGATACATGATGTAAACCGTAGTAAAGGTCATCTTCCTATTGATAGTATTTGTGTGATATCCAATTTTTTATGATATGTATGCTACAGCCCAGATGGAGGGAACCATGAGGATCAATTTCCATGAGGTAGGGAAGTACACTCAACCATGCACCCCAGCTCTCCTCCTAGGCCGGACAACGATGAAGTGGGTCCTGCAGCACTATGCAATGGTGGTGGTAGTAGTTTCTCCCAGGGCACTTCCAGTTGGAGAAGAGACCTGTCTACTCTGGGTGTGATGGTGTTCAGAAGGGCCCTCATGGTAAGGCAGGCACAACTTAGCAACTGAACAGCAGTACAACAAGCAAATTCCAAATGGGGGTTGTAGTTCTCCAGTGTCCAAATCCACAGCCTTGGTCTTAGGAGGCTGATCAGGGATGTTAAGACTCTAAGGTTAAACTCCACTCCAACGCCAACTATAAATCTTCTCCTCTGCCTCTTCCATCAGCAAATACATGGGGGCTGTAGTTCAGGGTAGTCATAATAGGAGTCTGGTTACCTTAGAGAAGGTGCCAGGACAACTTCTCATGTGAGTGGACTCCACTGCTACTCCTGGCAAGTCCAAACTGTAGACAGATGAACTCCCTAGTTCAGGGCTGCATCCAGTAGACCCTCGGGTTGTATCTCCCTCCTTGAGACTGTACCATTGTAGGAACAGTCCACAGTGCTGACAACTGTAGACTAGACTGAGGCAATAACAGCTCCATCGGAAGACCTTTGTCTCCCAAACCATGTTCAGTGGCCTGTGATAGGTCTGGGCCATACCAAGTACAGGTTTTGAAACACAGGGAGGAACTACAGGGAAAAATATGGGGAAAGCTGCAAAACAAAATGTGTACACACATGAAGTGATACATTACCTGTAGAGTCAGAGTGTTGGTCACATGACACAGCAAGGACCAAAAGGGAGTGGATACCTCACAAATATAGTCACCATGCAGTGACGATATCCCCTTAACCCTGTCTAAGCCTCTCACTTCTGCCAGGTCAGTCCTCTCTGTGCTAAGCTGATGAGATGCAAGTACATCGAAACAGCTGTCCTTGGCTGAGAAGACTGTATCTGGTATAATCCCAACATCATTGCAAACAAAGGCCTCTGAGAAGGTCGGCATGATGTTAAAGGGAGTGCCCTCTATAGGATTGCTTGACTGAGACTCTGTCTTCCTAATTACATCATGGAAGACAGACTTGCACATTCTCAGTCAGCGCCCTCTATTGGTGTGCATACTTGAGGCATTGGCATCCTAATTACATCATGGAAGTCAGATTTGCATATTCTTCCCATGTTCCTTTGCAGTGGAACGCTCAGGGCTTAATAAGACTCCACACACCTATATGGTGGTCTCTCCCTATGGAGTGAAAATATAGTCACCAGTAAGAAGAATACTTTCATTACATATCATGTTACAATCTTGTAATTTTCCCTCTGGCCACTGAGACTTCCGATCCTGTAGAAATCACTTCTCAGTAGCCATCTTGACCAACCTATTTATTATAACTCAAGCTGGTTTTCTACCTGGTGTAATTCTCCATTCTGTCGCAGGGGTATGTGACTTCAGAGGTTGTAGCCTCCTCATAAATCTACTGTGTCCTGCGCTTGTACAAAATTTCAGTCTTAATAAATAAGTCCCATTGATTTTGGTTAAATTGAATTTAATCAAAATTCTGTCTTTTTGTTCGCTTCGCTGGGTTCCATAGAGGTTAGCGTATAGCACCTTGCATATACACGGCAGGCGTCCAGCCTGTGAATTATGAGCGTGGGTCTGAAGCCTCACTCTGCATACATCAGCATGGCTACAGATATGTGGAGCTGTTTATATGAAAAGCAGTAGATTGCACCTTTCAAAATCCCATTTGGAAAGGACAGAAAAACAGTGCTAGAAAAGTCAGGAAAATTTAATTTATCACGCTATTAAGTTAAGGGATTGAAAAATCACCTTGCTTCCAAGTTGCCAACTTTGATCTTTTCAAATTGGTTTGAAACACGCTGCCCTCGGTAGAAAATGAAGTATGTCTCTATGTACATGTGGGAGGGGGCTGGACTCTAACCTCCAGCTATTCCCTGCCATCTCAGCTTTGCTGAATAGAGTAAACTGCAGATATTGTGAGGTTTTAAGCAGCGCCAACAAGCCAATCTCCGACGAAATTAGATCTCAGGCTGAGTTGGCTTCCTTTTTCTTCTCGTAGCACATGAATAGACTCAAAAATTATGTGATGTATTAACTCTGTTCTTGCCGTTTCCAAGATCATAATGCCCTTTAGACATACCGTACTGTGCAAAAAACTTTTAGGCAGGTATGGAGGGGGATGCTGCAACGTAAGAATACTTTCACGAGGAGAAGGGTTACTAGTTTATTTTTGTCTATTAGTAAATGAAGAGAAATAAAAATAAAAGTCATATTTGTGCCCATTTGGTGTTTATGTGTCTTTGGCTTTTATGGTTGTTGGTGATGTCTACTTGAACATCATAAATTTGAGCACTTCGTCTAACAAGACAGAAATTAACATATCAATTTATCCTATTAATATTATAAATGTGAAATGTTTGTGAATTTGTGGGTTTGTGACTTTGGATGTTCGGATGTTTGGCGGTCAATCACGCAAAAACCGCTCCACCGATTTGGCTGAAATTTTCCACAAACATAGTCACTGCACCCGATTGCGCAATAGGCTACTTTTTGTCACAATAGCGCACATACGTTTTTCCCAGGACCCCCACAAAATCCAAACTCACATCACTATCTCTGCAATCTCACACACTTTGGACCCCGATTTGGCTGAAATTTTCCACAAACATAGTCACTACTCCTGATTGCGCAATAGGCTACTTTTCGTCACAATAGCGCACATACGTTTTTCCCAGGACCCCCACAAAACCCAATCTCACATCACTATCTCTGCAATCTCACACACTTTGGACCATAGCAAGCCACAAAATTCATATTACCCCCTACAGCAGAGGTCAGCAACCCCTGGAACACGTGCCAAGAGTGGCACTCCTGCCATATTTCACTGGCATGCCAGCAGCACAGGACCTGCAAGAGTTAAATGAAGTCCGAGTCTCTTCAGTGCTCTGCTAGAGCTGAGGCATAAGGACACTCCCCTTTGCGAGGGGTGCAGGAAACCCAGGGGGTGGGGCTTAATCGCTCAAGTCTCTGCCTGCTATAGTGATAGCTCCTGCTGAAGCTGCTAGCAAACTGAAAGTAAGAAACACACAGCTCCCTTCCTTTACTTCCTATTCTCATTAATGTCAGCCATTTGGGGTTATTAGTTTAGTGTTAGTAACTCCATGTGCCTCACATTAATAGGAATAAACCCCATCATGTCCCTCATATTAACCCCTGTGTGTCTCACATTAATAGGAATAAACCCATTCATGTCCCTCATATTAACCCCTGTGTGCCTCACATTAATAGGAATAAACCCCATCATGTCCCTCATATTAACCCCTGTGTGCCTCACATTAATAGGAATAAACCCCATCATGTCCCTCATATTAACCCCTGTGTGTCTCACATTAATAGGAATAAACCCATTCATGTCCCTCATATTAACCCCTGTGTGCCTCACATTAATAGGAATAAACCCCATCATGTCCCTCATATTAACCCCTGTGTGCCTCACATTAATAGGAATAAACCCCATCATGTCCCTCATATTAACCCCTGTGTGCCCCATATAAAGATTACTAATATGTGAGACATATGGAGGTACTAATAAAAGACCTCAGTAATGAAGATACTTAATTATTACCTCCAAGTCTCTCACATATCAGTAACTACAGATGAGCGAGTACTGTTGGGATCAGCCGATCCGAACAGCACGCTCCATAGAAATGAATGGATGCACCTGGTACTTCCGCTTGGATGTAGCCGGCGCGCTTAACCCCCCGCGTTCCGGCTACGTCCATTCATTTCTATGCGAGCGTGCTGTTCGGATCGGCTGATCCCAACAGTACAAGCTCATCTCTATCAGTAACACAGGGGTTAATGTAAGGGACATTATGGGGTTAATTGCTATTAATAAGAGGCACATGGAGTTACTAAACTGTCATGCACAGGGCCAGACTTTATGTGGCTTGCTCAAGAGTATCCTGTGCCCAAAACTTACATGTACTGGCGCAAAATAACAACTCATACAATGTCGTATATCGAAGTATATTAACCTGAAATACCTCTGTCCCAAAGACACTATGTACAGTTTATACCAACACCGTATAGCAGCTGAAATACAAATTACATTCAACACAAAAGTCTCATGTGCTCTCAGAATTACAGCAAAACCAAGATACACAGTTACATTTTATATCCCATCCCTTATACACAGTACGAAAACCTTACCCGCACCTGTATATACCCACTTCTACAATCACCGCAGACGAAGTCGCGGGTACCAGCTAGTATATATATGATGGGGAAGTTAGCTCGGTAGAAGCAGTGGTGCGGACCCAAACAGTCAAAACAGGGACGCAAAACGTGCAGCAAACTGGTTTATTTAGGAAAAAAATGGAAAATAAGTAAACCTTGACTTCAGGCACAAAATGAGCAAAACAAAATACAGCCTTGACTTCAGGCAAAAATAAAATAATATAAAAATCTGCTCATCTGAGCAACTAACTAGACAGGTTAACCTAACTATACGTGTGGCTCACTTCCAGCCACACAAACAAAACAAGTGCAATATTGTCTCACCAGACTCAGGGTTACAGGACAGAACCATACACCACCTTTCCCCCATGGAACTGCCCTGCAATCCAGGAGCTGCAGCTTTTTCCTGGCCCAGTAATGAGCCCAGGATCTACATCTGGGCTGAGGTCTACTCCAGACCGCCCTGGACCACACATATGTCAAAAAGCTGGGGCTGATATATCTGGACTCCAGCACTTTGCCTGTCACCTTCTCACAATATATAAAATAGAATATTGTCAAATTGTGGGTAAAAGTTGACAACTTTCCTAAGAGGACTACCACTTTAAATGCCATTTTTTGAAATGAGGATAGCCATGTTTTTGTAGACTGATCAAAAATGCTTGAAGTTTAATCTTTTACAGGACTTTTCCCAATAAATTTCATTCCTTTTCTTTAGCCCATGTCATGAGATTTCAAGGTCAAAATGATATCCACTTGATAGAAAGGAATATGTTCACGCCTTATTGCATATAGTGAACGCAGGCAATAGAGTGGATATCACTTAGGGAAGCAATTTGCAGTCCAATCCCAGTATCTTCTCAAGGCTTATAGGCACCTGCCTGGCACAGACCATGCCAGACCCCTTTAACACAATACCACTAGGCCCAGGGCTACTGCCATATGTAGTGTTCTATTAAGTTACCGGTGACATACAGTGTCAAGGGTTAAATAATGAAATGAGTAAAATAAGGAGTACTCCTGCTCCACATATATAGCCTTGTTTCAATTATTTTGTTTGGAAACTTTGAATGACATTTTGAAATATCAATACGCTGCTGCCTACCGGCAAAATTAATTTTGAGCTTCATGTCGATACTCGAAAATTTTTGAACACTAATCCATGCCTTTTATTTTCATCAAAAAATCAATGCAGGAAAATAGCCATCAGCTGAAGCGTAGCCTGCTCACAAGACATTCATGGCATCAGTCCTTGCATTGTTCACTGTCCGCTCTGCCGGCTTACCTTCTTTATTTCCTTTAATTGTCTGTTCAATATAAATAGTATTAATGAAGAGTAAGAAGCCCGCTCCTCCCTAGGTACTGGCAGAATAGACTGAAATTATATCATACACCTCATTTGATTTCTGCACAACTCAGACATAATGAATATCTTGGTTTGGGAAATCACAGTTTGCATGGCTTGCAGTAAGAAAAGTAAACCCAATACTATCAATTCTGGTATAATACTGTAAAATAATTTACAAAACTCAACCTCGTTCTACCTCTGCTTCTCCCTTTACTTACTATCCAATACCAAGTAAATTTAACTCAAAATAACCCAATAATAGACATGACATAACTCTGACCTATTCTCCCGATACCTCCCAACATATAATCTCCGATCCTTCTTTGTTCTCTTGTCCACTTCTCAAACTATTGTCTCCAACATTTTTAATTTGCACCCGCCATTCGGTGGAATTCACTATCACAATTGATCAGACTCTCTTCCACCTTGGATAGCTTTAAAAGTTCACCTCTATAATGGTCTACAACCCACTACAAGTCTTGGTTCACATCTGCATTAGAGTCTCCATTGGAGACTTTGACGCAGAAACCGCCAAAAATTGGTGGAGAGAAATTCCCTGCTGACTTTTCTGCCTGCCTGTTTCAGTATAAAAATGGTAGACATCCCCATTAAAGGTTATAGGGTCCACCAGTGTCCACTACTTTAGTGGACAGGCCGTCCTTCGTTCAGGACACAAATGATAGAGAGCCCAGGCCAGATGTGATCCTAGCCCCACTACCTTTTCCACTGTCTTTTTCCCCTTCTCTTGTAGATTGTAAGCCCTCTCTGTCATGATGCTCTCTCTTGACTCAGGGAAGAGGAATATAGCCTCAAACCGACCAACTTACCAGTTATCTGGATCACCTCCTGACCGCTCCCCCACTGTCCCCCCAAAAAAGACTTGGACTACCTTCAGGATTTAAATTGGACCACCAATGAGGTCCTACAAAATTGCCTGATAGGCATCTAGCTCCTACCAACCCCCAGCCAACACACTCACAAACTACAACTAAATAGGGCGGGTGGGTAGTCAACTTCCTTCCCACAACTTCCAGACTGACCCCTAGCTCACCCCACACCATCTTATAACACCTCTGGCTCCTCCCCCATTTTTCCCTCTCAAACTTCTCGTAAGTTAGCCTCTTTTTCCCTAATCCACCCCCCCACCCCCCAGTCATGGCATCTCTATTCCCCAAGGTCTAGAGCCTTCTCTTTACCAGTGTTTAACTCATTTTGTTTATGTTCTTGTTTTCATCTTGTTATATACAGATGTAGCAGTTGCCAAACAAATGTTTGTGCATTCACAAATGTTCATTTCACGATTTCCGCACTGCACCCCTTGCTTCCCATCAAAGCGAATGGTGGCTGTACTACACAATTTATGAAGCGCAAAATGAAAATTCGTTTCATGGCTGCTACTTCTGTATTTCCAGTTGTATGTTAAATTAGTCCTTGGTGGTGTTACATAATGGGTTTGTAGATGCGGAAACAATGTCATACATGTGTGTCATTTCAATTATTTAGCCTAAAGATACTGTTTTTATCTCTTTAACACTTGTAGTTACAGATTGGTGGGCTCATACTGTGCCTTTGCACGCCAATGGTTTTGTATTATCAATAACACCAGTTAAGCACTTGGGAGCCCTTGGAGGTACAGGAAAAATATTCATTCCATATAAATCTAAAATGGTCCATACTAGAGATGAGCGAACAGTAAAATGTTCGAGGTTCGATATTCGTTTCGAGTAGCCCCTCAATATTCAACTACTCGAATCGAATATTGAACCCTATTATAGTCAATGGGGGGAAAATGCTCGTTTCAGGGGTAGGCAACGTTCGATCAAATTATACTTACCAAGTCCATGAGTGAGGGTCGGGCTGGATCCTCTGAGAAGTCTTCTCCGTGCAGCATCCCCGCGGCATCTTCCAGCTCTTCATTCACTCTGACAGGCATCGGGCCTGGGCAGAGCCGACTGCGCATGCCCGCACTACAAGCGGACATGCGCAGTCGGCTCTGCCCAGGCCCGATGCCTGGCAGAGTGAATGAAGAGCCGGAAGATGCCGCGGGGAGGCTGCACGGAGAAGACTTCTAAAGGTAGGAGAAGACCCAGCGTTGATTGGCCAACTGTATAGCATTCGGCCAATCAATGCTGGTTCTGCATCGAACTTTTCCATTCCAATAGCGAGTGGTACTTGATCAAGTACAAGTATTTAGAATACCATAGTATTCGATCGAATACCTACTCGATCGAGTACTTCTCGCTCATCTCTAGTCCATACATATAAGAAAATTATTAGCAGATCAAACATTTATGGGATCGTTCATGAGAACATATCAGACTAAACTGGCCAACCAGAGGCTTGAACTATGTGCAAAAGATCATGCCATACACATTAGTTTTGGATGATCGTAACAGAAATTTTCCAGTATGGCCGATCAAATTTTCTGCAGATCATTTGAATATATTTTTGAAATAGTGGATGGCTGAAAAACTTTTGTCACCTGTGTATGGGAAGCATAAGGATGAGTTTGCGTACAGCAGGTCAGGACTCTTGGCCAAGAGCCATATCTCCATAAACCTAAAGATAGGCGGACCAAGGTCAAACATTACATGCCTTATTCTCCAAAATAATCATTACTTTGAAAGAAAAGTTCTGGATCTCATTGCGACTCCATACAATGTCATACTCTATGTCGGCAATATAGAGTCATAGAAATTTTATGGGCTACTGTATAGGACCCATGTCCATCTTGGTAGACCTAACCTTTAACTCAATAGTAACATAACATGTGGTGAGCTCCAATGGTAGCTATAGGAAGCTAGAATGGTATAAATTACACCTAGGTCTACTTTAGGAACAAAGAGCTCACAACATTATAAAGATATACTGTAATGAAAAAGGAATCACATCATTTTGTGCCTAAAAATGACACGGTGTATTGATGGCCATAGTTTTGCTCACCCTGTGCAGACATAGTACTTCCTGTTATACATGCCGACCCAAAAAGATGGACAGGGCTGCTGAGTGGCAGGAGTTAGGTTAAAACACACACCATTAATAGAAGGTAGAAAAAGTGGGCGAACCTCGTGAAATTCCTTTATACAAATATTTGTAAGTTTCATTCACAAAGTTTAGCCTAAAGTGCTATTATTATAGACTCCCTTCAGACCCCAGAGTATAATAAGTGGAGGCCAAGATAAGGCTATTATTAAGAACATAATAAAACACCTATTGGGCTCCCTTGTGGCATCTGGTATTTACTTGGGGTCCTCTTACTACCTCCTTTGGCCTCCAAGGTGACCTCACATGTGTTGGGGGCTACTAAAGCTCTATCAGAGTCCCTCAGGATATGTAACATCACCCAGGAGACTGGAAGATGGCGGAAGAGGACTCTGAGGAAGTACCACATGGTAGCCCAGGTGAGGAGAGGGAAGGTGAGTATAGGTTTTGAAACACATTTCCTGGGCCTCCACTCCCTTGGGCCTTACACTCTGGGGTCTGAATAGACCCAAGTATATAATAGTGATTTATGGGTGTTGAACCCCAAATGTTTCACGTTCAGGTCAAATTGAAACTTTTTAAAAAGTCTGGATGAATCCACTTAGCTTTGAACTGGTTCACTCATGTCTACTTGGAGGTCATGGTATCACCAGCGACTCTAATGGAAATCATACGGGTTACACCGCAGCTTTATATTAGATACATAGAAAGCAGATTGGAGTAGAGGTTGAAGTGGACCCGTCTCCCCAATGGCACTGACAAACAAGTCAGTTTTCACACCTTGGTGTGAAAGTAAAGCACCAGGTCAGAGTGTGTAGGCTACACCTCAGAAGGCACGAAACGCGACATGAGTAAATCATCACATAGCTTCATACCCAGATAGTACCAGAACAAGAAGTGTAGCAATGAGCCAGTAACATCAGTTAAAGTGATATATAATATACATAGTACAATCATGAGGCATCACCATTCACATCAGAGAACCTTACCATGTAAGATACGGGGTTGTCCAAGATGGCTGTTTTCTTTCAGAAACAGATCCACTTCCTTTTCTCCGGCAGTGACATCACATCTCTTGGCCACATGACCATGCTTATAGCTCAGTCTTGAGCAGCGCTAAGATGTAACATGACCATGTGATCAAGGGGCGTGATGTCACTACTTGAAACGGGAAGTAGAGTTCTTTTAGAAAGTAACAACCAATAGAGATGAGCGAGTAGTATTCGATCGAGTAGGTATTCGATCGAATATTACGGTATTCGAAATACTCGTACTCGATCGAGTAGCACTTGCTGTTCGAATGTAAAAGTTTGATGCAGAACCAGCACTGATTGGCCAAATGCTATACAGTCGGCCAATCAACGCTGGTTCTTCTCCTACCTTTAGAAGTCTTCTCCGTGCAGCTTCCCCACGGCGTCTTCCGGCTCTTCATTCACTCTGCCAGGCATCGGGCCTGGGCAGAGCCGACTGCGCATGTCCGCTTGTAGTGTGGGCATGCGCAGTCGGCTCTGCCCAGGCTCGATGCCTGGCAGAGTAAATGAAGAGCCGGAAGACGCCGCGGGGACGCTGCACGGAGAAGACTTCTCGGAGGATCCAGCCCGACCCTCACTCGTGGACTTGGAAAGTATAATTTGACCGAACGTTGCCTACCCCTGAAATGAGCACTTTCCCCCCATAGACTATAATAGGGTTCGATATTCGATTCGAGTAGTCGAATATTGAGGGGCTACTCGAAACGAATATCGAACCTTGGACATTTTACTGTTCGCTCATCTCTAACAGCCAAGTTATTCTGGATAAACTCTTCAAGTCGGCAACTATGGAAGGTGGTGACATCCACCATCTTACAGCTCAAGCCAATATAACTCTTAAATGACTGTGCAGAATTTCCAGCATTTACATTTACTGATTTTCTTGTTTTAGGTGGAAATTTCCTTTAAGTACAAACACTCCCTTAGACCTGAAAAGCTTTTTAAACGAGCAGTAACAGATTCGGAGGAGTAAAAGCAAACAGCAAGGGGCTAAGTATTGCTTATCAATGACACGTCGATGTAGGTGCTTAAACATTGTTTCCGACCCTGCCAGGTACAAAGCACAGCTGGATTAACATTAGCTCTAATGGAAGGAATTTGGGAGCGGGCCGGTGTGCGAGATAGAATTTTGTTAGCTTTGCTTGGAAAATTGATTAATTCCACTTAAAGGCTAAAACGCAGCCCGGTGAATGATCGGGCACAATTAATCTCTACCGTGGACATCTTGGTAAAGGCCGTCTTGTAAAGCTGACAATATAAAGCTTAATCACCTAGGCAACCGGCATCCTTTGCTGATCCTGCTTGATATGTCATAAGCAAAACTCCGACCCGGTAACAGGGACGATTTTATGGAGGAATCTGAGCCTCTCCTGAAGCTCATCTGTGCAAGGCGGAGTGTCTGCAAATGAAATGTCAGAATTTCTGTTCTCAAGGACCTTCTTATCTAAAAACTGCCAATGGAGAAGATATTTAACCTCTTCCCTGCAAACTAAATAATAACGAGAAGGAAATAAGATGATTTTACTATTTTCATTCCATGATACTTCATAATATACAGTATATTCCCCATACAAGATAATGAATTGAATACTGTATATATTTACCAAGAGTTTCCCCTAAGAGATCTGGTTTATTCATGTTTCATTGATCATGCCATTGATTAATACTAAAAAACCACTAATAATAATAATTATTAGAGATGAGCGAACAGTAAAATGTTTGAGATTCGATATTCGTTTCGAGTAGCCCCTCAATATTCGACTACTCGAATCAAATATCGAACCCCATTATACTCTATGGGGGGAAAATGCTCGTTTCAGGGGTAGGCAACGTTCGGTCAAATTATACTTACCAAGTCCATGAGTGAGGGTCGGGCTGGATCCTCCGAGAAGTCTTCTCCGTGCAGCGTCCCCACGGCATCTTCCGGCTCTGAATTCACTCTGCCAGGCATCGGGCCTGGGCAGAGCCGACTGTGCATGCCCGCACTACAAGTGGACATGCACAGTCGGCTCTGCCCAGGCCTGATGCCTGGCAGAGTGAATTCAGAGCCGGAAGACGCCGCGGGGAAGCTGCACGGAGAAGACTTCTAAAAGTAGGAGAAGAACCAGCGTTGATTGGCCGACTGTATAGCATTCGGCCAATCAATGCTGGTTCTGCATCAAACTTTTCCATTCCAATAGCGAGTGGTACTCGATCGAGTATGAGTATTTCGAATACCTTAGTATTCGATCGAATACCTACTCGATCGAATACTACTCGCTCATCTCTAATTATTACTATTATTATTATTGTTATATTAGTATTTCCAAGGCACTATTCACAGAAAGTTCACAGAGTTTTCCACTGCGGACTTTCTGCCCCTATTATACATATATGGGAAATGTCAGCGTTTCTGTAGGTATAATTGACCAGCTGGATTTTCAAAAACACAAGTGTTTTTTTTCTGCGGTGTATGCATGGTAGTAACCAAAATCTCATCCACTTTGCAGATACTGTAATATGCAGTGTTTTTTGCTGCAGTGTTTCTGCCACTGTCAAAGCACTGCGTTTTCACAATGTGGGACCCCAGCCTATGAAGAAATTATGGAATTTCTAAGAAATATCTAGTAATGTAGATTTCTTTTTTTTATTAATGTAGATTGTGAGCCCCATACAGGGATCACAATGTACAATCTTTTTTCCTATCAGTATGTCTTTGTAGAATGGGAGGAAATCCACGCAAACACGGTAAAAAAATACAAACTCCTTGTAGATAAGATAAGATAATCCTTTAATAGTCCCACAATGGGGACATTTCAGTGATACAGTTTCATGGATGGTACAGTAGTATATAGCGAGAGAGAAATACATACAAGCACATGGCAGATAGAGAAATCCTAGGAATCACAGCAACTAAAAAGAAAGAAACAAAGACACACTGCAGGATCATTTAGTTCTCTGTGTGAAGTGATGTTGATAATATAGTTGTTCCTGGCAGGATTCAAACCCAGGACTCCAGTGCTGCAATGCTAACCACTGAGCCATCGTGTTGCCACAGTTATGTAGATTACTTGTGTTCTATAGGTTCCTCCCAGGTGGATGTGGCCTTTAGAGGGGCTTTCCCAAAAGCAATGGAAAATATAAAAGGTTTCCTTTCTGTTAAATCCACTACTGACTTTGGCTCAAAAAAAACGCAGCAAAATCTGCAACAAAAAAAGCTGCGGTTCCGCAACGTGGGGGTTTAGTCTTAGGCTGAGGCCCCACGTTGCAGAAGTGCAACTTTTTTTGTTGCAGATTTTCAGTGTTTTTTTTTTAGCCAAAGCCAGGAGTGGATTAAGCAGAAGTTAGAAGTATTAGAACTTCCTATATATTTCTGTTTTTTTTTTTTTTTTTTTTTTTGTAGCCATACTTAGATTGTGTTAAAAAAAAAAACTGCAGCAAAATCACTAGCAAAAAAATTTGAGTTTTCGCAATGTGGGGCTTTAGCCTTAGCCGGTTATGGCTGAGATAGAAATATGCGGCACGCAGTCTTAGCCACTAGGCCAGGATTTACAGAAACAGCTGAGCTATTCCATCTCCATAGATTGGGAGATAATGAAGGAGCATAGCTCACTGTAATATGCTGTTTCTGTAACTCTTTTTTATTCTTTGAGAACAAAAGGATCCAACGTGTTAAATTTCAACATCCCAAGCCTAGTATTTGGATTTCTGTCCTTTGGGTCCACTTGGGGACCTGAAAAATGGAAACCCTATCCTCTTGAGGCTAAGGCTCCATGGGACGTCCATACATCACGATTCTTACCGCAGCACTTTAGACAGAAAGTTTGCAGAGTTTTCCTCTGTGGACTTTCTGTCACAGTTATACTTATGGGGAGACCGTTTCCGTAGGTATAATTGACATGCTTCAATTTCCAAAACTGCTCCAGGCATTTTTGCTGACCTGAGCCAGTCCAGGACAAGCTGTCCTGGACTGGCTTAGCTTCACCGTCTCGGCAGCCCGGCACGGGAAGCGAGCGGTGGATTGGGGAGGCCCTGTGGACGCAGCACTGCCCCAGCGGCCTCCCCTCATGCTTAGTAGAGCGCAGGTCCTCTCCCTGCCTGCTCTCTGCCTGCTAACGCCGCCCCATCTGCCCTGCCCCCTCCGCTCTGCCCCCTCCTCCGGGGGGCGGCTTTCTGTCGTCCGCCTCAGGCGGAAAAAAAGCTAGGTTCACCCCTGATTGTGAGCCTATCATATATAAAGTCCAGGACTCCATCAGGTCTCCAAAATGTTCTCAAGCATCTTCATGAAACGCTCACAATAAAAACACCGCAGGTCCAAATGTTGATGTGTTTTGACTGAACAGAGTCTTAGTCATAACACTTTCTGTGTTCAGTCAAAACTTATCAACATTTGAAGCTGCGATGTTTTTATCCTGAATATTGAACAAAGCTACTTGAGATGACTGAAAAGACCTGTGTGAGTGTGATACAATTGCTTGATGCAATACTGTCCTTTGTACACCTGAAGAAGAAACCAGCTTCCGGTTTTGAAACGCGTTGTGTGTGAGGCTTTAATAAACGAATGCAACAAGAACTACGGTTGGTAAGCGCGGATCCTTTTATCCATTTGATACTTCTGAAGAAGTTGGTTGGATAGGTCCTTTTCTGTATAGTACCCTGCTTGAGTGTTAGACATATATATATATATTAATAGTTGTCCTGCAGACCAGCCACAGTGACCATGCTGATCTTGGCCACCACTGAAAGCACCTACAGTGATCATTGGAACATCAGGCATCTTGGGCAAGGAGTAGAGATGAGCGAACAGTGTTCTATCGAACACATGTTCGATCGGATATCAGGGTGTTCGCCATGTTCAAATCGAATCGAACACCGCGTGGTAAAGTGCGCCAAAATTCGATTCCCCTCCCACCTTCCCTGGCGCCTTTTTTGCACCAATAACAGCGCAGGGGAGGTGGGACAGGAACTACGACACCGGGGGCATTGAAAAAAATTGGAAAAAGTCATTGGCTGCCGAAATCAGGTGACCTCCATTTTAGACGAATAGTGGATTTCAAATCCGGGTCATATGAGAATGTGAACTTTGTGACTATGAGACAGGGATAGCTGTACAGGCAGGGATAGCTAGGGATAACCTTTATTTAGGGGGGAATGTTATTAAAAATAACTTTTTGGGGCTCTATCGGGTGTGTAATTGTGATTTTTGTGAGATAAACTTTTTCCCATAGGGATGCATTGGCCAGCGCTGATTGGCCGAATTCCGTACTCTGGCCAATCAGTGCTGGCCAATGCATTCTATTAGCTTGATGAAGCAGAGTGTGCACAAGGGTTCAAGCGCACCCTCGGCTCTGATCAGTGGCGTAACTACCGTGGTAGCAGCAGTAGAAGCTGCCACAGGGCCCGGGACATTAGGGGCCTGGTGGCAGCCGCTACCGCTGCATTTTTTTTTTTTTTTTAATAGGCCGTTACCGGCTGGAGTTACTCCAGCCGCTAACGGGCCCTATATACTTACCGATCCTGGCAGGGGCCGGGATCGGTAAGTGACACTGCGGGCCCCACAAGCACTATTATACTCGGGGGTCTTTTCGGACCCCCGAGTATAATGATAGGAAGTGCAGGAGAGGTAACTGAACATAAAAAACTGTGTTACTTACCTCTCCAGGCTCCGCGCAGGCTTCGGCCTACTTGTGTGACGTCTCAGACGTCACATGATCGGGGCCTGCGTCCTTATGCGTCGCGACGCAGGCTCCCGGTCACATGACGTCCCTGACGTCATTGAAGATGGCCGCCAGCGGGGTGTCGGGAGACAGGTAAGTTACAGTGGTTTTTTTTTTATGTTGTTCTTACCCCGGGTCTCCGATTATTATACTCTGGGGTCTGAAAAGACCCCAGAGTATAATAATTGTTAATGGGTGTCCACAACGGGGCATAATAGTGGGTGAAGGGGCCACAATGGGGCATAATACTGTGTGCAGGGGCCACTATGGTGCATAATAGTGTGTGCAGGGGCCACTATGGGACATAATACTGTGTGTAGGGGCCACTATGGGGTATAATACTGTGTGCAGGGGCCACTATGGGGTATAATACTGTGTGCAGGGGCCACTATGGGACATAATACTGTGTGCAGGGGCCACTATGGTGCATAATAGTGTGTGCAGGGGCCACTATGGGGTATAATAATGTGTGCAGGGGCCACTATGGTGTATAATAATGTGTGCAGGGGCCACTATGGGGTATAATACTGTGTGCAGGGGCCACTATGGGGTATAATACTGTGTGCAGGGGCCACTATGGGGTATAATACTGTGTGCAGGGGCCACTATGGGGTATAATAATGTGTGCAGGGGCCACTATGGAGCATAATAGTGTGCGTAGGAATGCGGGGGGTGGGGTCGTGCGGGGTTTTCGGCGTTGGACGGGGTTTTCGATGTCAGCCGGGGGGGGGGGGGCATGTCAAAGGTTCGCCACGGGGCCCCGCCATTCCTAGTTACGCCACTGGCTCTGATGTAGCAGAGCCGAGGCTGCACAAGGGTTCAAGCGCACCCTCGGCTCTGATGTAGGAGAGCAGAGGGTGCACTTGAACCCTTGTGCACCCTCGGCTCTGCTACATCAGAGCCGAGGGTGCGCTTGAACCCTTGTGCACACTCTGCTTCATCAAGCTAATAGAATGCATTGGCCAGCGCTGATTGGCCAATGCATTCTATTAGCCCGATGAAGTAGAGCTGAATGTGTGTGCTAAGCATACACATTCAGCTCTACTTCATCGGGCTAATAGAATGCATTGGCCAGCGCTGATTGGCCAGAGTACAGAATTCGGCCAATCAGCGCTGGCTCTGCTGGAGGAGGCGGAGTCTAAGATCGCTCCACACCAGTCTCCATTCAGGTCCGACCTTAGACTCCGCCTCCTCCAGCAAAGCCAGCGCTGATTGGCCGAATTCCGTACTCTGGCCAATCAGCACTGGCTAATGCATTGTATTGGCGTGATGAAGCAGTGCTGAATGTGTGTGCTTAACACACACATTCAGCTCTACTTCATCGGGCTAATAGAATGCATTGGCCAATCAGCGCTGGCCAATGCATTCTATTAGCGTGAACTGAGATTGCACAGGGGTTCTAGTGCACCCTCGGCTCTGCTACATCAGATTGCTACATCTGATGTAGCAGTGCCGAGTGTGCATCAGATGTGTAGTTGAGCAAAACTGACTCAGCACTGCTAAGTCTCTGCATTCGCATAGGAATGCATTGGCCAGCTTTCGGCCAATCAGCGCTGGCTCTGCCGGAGGAGGCGGAGTCTAAGGTCGGACATGAATGGAGACTGGTGTGGAGTGATCTTAGACTCCGCCTCCTCCAGCAGAGCCAGCGCTGATTGGTCGAGTTCCGTACTCTGGCCAATCAGCACTGGCCAATGCATTTCTATGGGGAAAAGTTAGCTTGCGAAAATCGCAAACTGACAGGGATTTCCATGAAATAAAGTGACTTTTATGCCCCCAGACATGCTTCCCCTGCTGTCCCAGTGTCATTCCAGGGTGTTGGTATCATTTCCTGGGGTGTCATAGTGGACTTGGTGACCCTCCAGACACAAATTTGGGTTTCCCCCTTAACGAGTTTATGTTCCCCATAGACTATAATGGGGTTCGAAACCCATTCGAACACTCGAACAGTGAGCGGCTGTTCGAATCGAATTTCGAACCTCGAACATTTTAGTGTTCGCTCATCTCTAGCAAGGAGCAATAGAAGAAGATCTGGTTGAATTGATCACAATGTCAGTTTAGATCATGTGCTTGGTGAAGTGTATGTCTGTCACTCACCTGTGGAAGAGATGCCATCAGGTTGCAGGCCAGTGAAAACGCTGATACTTTGTGCATTGTTCTGTTGGAAAATTTTGGGTTCTGGCATTAATACCCTAAACATTATTGCAGACCAAGTACACCCCTTCATGGCATTGGTATTCCCTAATGGCAGTATCGTCTTTTACCAGGCTTTGGTCTTGGTGGCTTTGGTGCCAGTCTTATTAACATATATTACTCTGCGATGTATGGATGGAATTCTCTACAATCACATCCACTTTGTAGAGACTGTAAAATGCCAGATGGGGCCCCAGTCTTTAGATGATTTTTGAACCTTCTTGGCTTCTGTTTTTTTATGTGAATGATGCCTTTTGAAAGCTTTACTATGTGTATCTTTAAGTGAATTGGTAGAGCAGCAATTCCCCAGTAGTTGCTGGTGAATCCTGGGGGGAGGGGCACAATAGACAGTGAGTCCTGAGCTGAAACCCCCCGCTGTCCCTTGCTGCTTGCCAGTCCTATCCTATATAATAGGTGGTAACTGGGTGACGGGTCCTACCTATATAGGCGACAACACAGAATGAAGACAAGACAAACGGCAACAAAGAGAGGTCAGCAAGCTAAGGGTCCAGTAATAGTCAAGCAATGCAGTACAGAATCAAAATCCAATAGAATAGTCAATAGGTTAAGCCAGAGGTCAGGAATACAATAGCACACAGCACTGCGTCGCAGTGTGCGAGCGGAAGGTGGTGCAGAGACCCGGACCGCCAGAGTATCAACAGGTAATGATGTATAGTTTATTACATTCTCATATGTACCTATGTGTAGTCTTTATTCTATATGCCTGAAGGCAACTGTATCTATAAGCTAATAGGATAAACTCTGTACAATGCTTTAATGCCCGCCATGTTATTTGGATCCGTTTTTGTATAGTTTTTGTTTTGCGCTTGACTTTAATTGTCTACACAATATATTGGTTTGTGACTTTACATTGTCAGTGTGCACCTGCCCTGTCCTTGTTATAGATTGCAGGTTATCTTTGGAGAAGTCCCTACATTTTGGGATCAGCATAACCCGAAATATTTGAAGAATTTGTCGAGCACCCAGTGCATTTTTAGCTATGGTTGATTGGAATATTTCTAATAACTTGTTATTCAGCCTAAGTGTCGTACCTATAAAAGCCTGAGCTGCCAATCTGGATCAGCCTCAGGTTAACACTTGGCATCTTGGGAGCTGATGTAGTGAAGAGGCTGAAAGCACAGGTTTCATTCCTGCATCCAGAGAAGCATTTCATGTAAGAAAATAAGCAAGGCATTGTATAGCATTCTTAGACTAATTACCACATTTATTTGGGCTAAAACTTTGCATATGTGAGCAGGAAGGGAGCAGAACATGACTGGTAATTCTAAGCATAATACTTGGCCTGGCATTCCAGTTAATGACACTAATTAGGATGTTTTGTGTGTTAGGGATTTGCAGCACATCCTGTTCTATTTTCATCACCCTGTGAACATTTCTCTGCCAGAGGAACAACAGATTATCAAGCGCGGCTGTCTGGGTCTCTAGATGGGGAATGCTTAAATAGATTTTGGCCAAGAAAAAACAACTGTGACTCCGTTTTGCACCCCTGTAGCAACAACTCTTAAAAGAATAGACGCTTTGTATAGAGTTGTCTAAACAAGTGGTTTGCTACCAGGAGCACAAATGGGTTTTCATGTTTAATATCCTTCTCCGTTATCGGATTTTTTATTAACCGTAGAGGGGAAGGAGAAAAGTTTTCACTTCTAGGGTAATGCATAATCCTTCCAAGCAGGAGTGTAAGCACTGAAATTGGAATCGGGCTACAGTCACACCTGTTTTGTGTGACCATTGGGGGATTCCGTCAGGGATTCTCTCTGCATTTTTATGCGGAACCCAGCGGACACCATTATAGTCTATAGGGGGGTGCGGGTAACTGCTTTTTAAGAGACTGGGTTTCCGTTTTTCAGGGCCCCAAGTGGACCCAAAGAACGGAAACCCCAACACAGATGACAACGTAGCGTCACATGTATGCTCTGATGTTGTAAATGGTACGTGGTACACAGTGGCGTAACTAAAGTCTTGTGGGCCCCGGTGCAATCTTTTGTTTGGGGCCCCCTACCTCATCCCTACAGCGAATTCTTAATAGTGATGATTACAGTGCTAAGGAGTTTAATCCACCTTAGCGTGGTTAGGGGTAATCTGTGGGTCTCCTTGGTTTATGGGCCAGATGGAAGCTGCAATCTCAATACTGATGCCAGTGCTTATGGGCTCCCTAAGGCTCCTGGGCCCTGGTGCAACTGCACCCTCTGCACCCCCTCAAGTTATGCTCCTGGTGGTACAGATGTGCCAACACCTAAACAATGTACAATTTAAAGACTCCTATTTCTCAAGGAACTAATGTGATACATAGGATTATGACACTGATTTCAGGGGTGATTCTGACCCCCAAATCAGCAACAGATTCTGTTTCAATGGGAGGCAAAGATCACAGGAGGATACTGAAAAAATAAGTTTCCTACTTGTTCTCGCCTTGAATTCCTACTGCTGATTTAGTCGGGGAGTCCGCGGCTTGAGACACCCTATTCATTTGGGCCTAATCAGGAAAAGTCACAACGGAATACCTATGCTCTGCATCAGCGTATATAGTGGCCAGAAAATGAAGAAGAGCACCTTCTGCCTTCAATGGGTGCTTACAAGTTCACATATACAGGACAGTTAGCAGGTCACATTGTAATAACTTATCATGAAAACATGTGGTTTTAAGAAAAGCAGGTGAACTTGTGATACATATATCTGGACATATCCAGCCAAGAAGACATGTAAGGCCTCGTTCACATCTGCATCGGTAATCCGTTCGGGGGAGTCCTGAACAGACTACCAAACACATTTGCAAGCGGTGTGCAGTGAAAGCACACGGACCCCATAGACTATAATGAAGTCCGTGTGCTTTCCGCATGGTCTCTGCACAAGTCATGCGGACATGAAAGTAGGTTGTGAAGTACTTTTCTGCCCACATGTTCCCTGCAGAGTCCGTGCAGAAAGCACACGGACCCCATTATAGTCTATGGGTCTGTGTGCTTTCACTGCACACCGCTTGCCAATGTGTTCAGTAGCCTGTTTCGGGGGGTCCCCATGCGGACTCCCCCGAGCAGATTACCAACGCAAATGTGAACCAAACCTTCGGAAGGACAAATGTGTAGCTATTAGGCCCTGCTGCAGGTTTTGCACATCATAAAGCAATGGCAATGCCAGCAATATATTTCTCTATTGGGGAGGATGTTTCATGTCATTTAGTGACCCTTTGCACGCACTATTGAGTCATTTGTAACACTGATGCTTCATTGTTATGGTCATTATACATAATAGGATAGTAAGGGTGAGGATACACAAAATGGCGGCGACTGCACACCGGGCCGAGTTGCCATGCTTTCACTTCATGTAATTGACTAGAGCTAGTTCATCCATTTTTGCAGTCCATTATTCGGAACGTAACAGAATATTTACATTTACATTTTTTTGCTTACTTCACCATATGGTTTTGGGTCCAGATCAGGAGGAGTCATGTGAAGTATACATACTGTATAGTGACTCACCACATAAGTAAAAAGTGAAAACCTAAAATGAAGCTCTAGAGATTTTGTTCCTTTTTTAGCTACAGTTATGAGATACAAAAATCTACAGAGATGCTAAAAATATAAGGAGCTTCACTTGATCATTAAATACGTCTTAAGCAAAGGAAGAACCGGTTATTATAGCTTGTTAGGATGTTAAGTTTTAGCATATTAGGCGTTCGAGCAGTAGCCTTTGTATCGTCAGGCTTCTTTATAATAGGGGTCTGCATACTTTGCATTGCACCAATTACTTGTCCTGCCACGAGAGCCGGCCTCTATCACCTTTGTCTCTAGCGATGTCATGAATGAGAAATCTGGACTACTAGTAGACTAGAACCATATCATCTTTAGTGGCAAATCCAGGTTCTGTTTGAGATCTGATGGCAGTCAGGTTTTACGATGGAGGCCTTGTGGTAAGTGCTCCAGTTTTTTCTTTGCTGGGGTGCAACGCATTGCCCAACTGCTGGTGTGAAGATGTGGGGAGCCATCTCATACAACAAATGGTCACTCCGAGTAGTGATATGAGGGACGCTAACTGCTCAGCGATATGTGTAGGACATCCAATGGCAACGTGTTGCCTCTCACAGCAGGACGTCCAACTGGAAATTTTTAGCAGGATAATGCTCCCCATAGACACACGAAGGGTTTCCCAGGAATTTCTCCACCAGATTGCTATACTTCCTTGGCCTGTCACGTCCTCACAATTATCTCGAATTGAGCAGTTATGGGACCAATTGGGGCACAAGCTATAGCAACCTACAAATGTTCAGGATCTACAGGCCAAGCTGCAATATCTGCGGGTAAATGTGTCCCAGGATACCATTCATAGCTTGTATGCCTCCATGCCTAGGAGTATTACATCTGGTATCCAGACTGGGCACTGTTCAACAGGGTGCTAGAGCCTTCTTTTAATTGTACAGTTTTCTCCGATAAAATTCTTTTTTTTTCCCGGAATATAGACTGTGAGCCCCATATAGGGATCACAATGTACATTTATTTTCTCCTATCAGTGTGTCTTTGTAGAATGGGAGGAAATCCATGAAAACATGAGGAGAACATACAAACCCCTTGCAGATGTTTTTCCGGGCAGGATTCGAACCCAGGACTCCAACACTGCAGTGCTAACCACTGAGCCACCGTGTTGCCCCTTTTTCTTTTTGTTCCACCAACCTCAACCTCTCCAGTGAAAATCTAAATTCAAACTCCATCTAAATGAATTCAATATCAGACCAGAACCAACATATATTATAAAAAACCAAGACCTGGCCCCAAAGGAAAACCCCAAACCAGACTCCAATATTAATTCAGACCCTAGGATACAGACCACAGACCAGACACCAAAATATATTACTATACTAGCCACTCCTAAATCCAAAATATTTTTCAGACTCCAGAATTATTACAGACCTCATGTCAAAACCAAAATATATTCAGATCCCACCCAAGACCCCCAGAATAAATAACGATTCTAAATCTAGACCAGATTATTAAATGACAGCATCAGGACCCTGTGTGTGAGTCCTGGATCACACCAGCGTTCGGGTTTCCAATCGGGGAGTCCGCTTGGGTATACGCATTAAAAAGCTATTACCTTAGGAAACCTGCAGACCCCATAGACTATAATGGGGTCCATGTGGTTTCCGCTTGGTGTCCGCAAGAAATATGCGGAGAAAAAAGTGCTGCTTGCTCTCCATATGTTTCGTGCGGAACATGGACCCCATTATAGTCTATGGGGTTCGTGGATTACCACTTAAGCATATAGGCTTTTAGGTCCTCAAGTGGACCCCCCGAACGCGGAACGTGAACTGGGCCGGAACAAGTAGGTACGTAATACAGAAATACAGGAATGAATCTATTGGGTTAATCCAATAACCTAAAAAACAATACCAGTGGTCAATAAATAATATAGAAATTATTACGCTTATTAATGTGGGGAGGAGGTTCCCCTTTTCCCCTTTCATGAATCCCTCCTGGTTATGGTTTACAAATATTGACTTCTACAGATCAGCATATAACCAAACTGCTTTGCAATTGCCGGTGAGATATATTTGTTTTTGCTGCAGGAGAAATATCTAAGGTGATCCCGGCAGTAAATAAGTCTGTAAATATTTGCTAATATCTGGCCTATATAATGCTTCTCTCTCAATTTGCTGTCACTCGCCTGCTTTCTTCATTTTTTACCCGTCGTACTTTATCTGGCTCTTGACAGTATTGTAGTTTTCTCGCACTCCTTGTTTGGTTGATTTATTTGAATAAGTTCCCAGCTCAGTCTCTCTCTCTGTATCTTACTGTATGTGTCATCCACTCAATCTTTATCTTACTGTCTTCCTCACACTTGTTATCTATATTCTTTACATTTACTATTCCTGTGTATAAAGCTTGACAGCACAACACAGTTGGGAGATACAAAGATTCACTGCCTCATTTGTTTATAATAGGTATTTGCAATTTCTTTTTTTTCCGCCTCCGTCTTCTAGGTATTTGAGTCTGCCGGCGTGAACTTCTGTAGAGCTCTGACTGCGCGAATTACGAGATGTGCCGAAAATCAACCATTCCTGCTTTGTGTAGGTATAAAAAGAGGTCAGACCGCTCGAGAACACATTTCATTTTATTATATTGATCTATTAGTTTTAGTGGCAGAATATCAGGGAAAAACAGATTAATAATTTTACAGATTTCTTTTTATGTGACCGTAATTGGGAGTAAATCACTCTGATAAATATGTCAATGAATGGAGATGGAGTGGGCACAGAGTTATCACATTGGGGGTTGTCATTGGTGTAGCATCAGGTCAATAAGAGTTATCACAGAATGGGTTGTCATCGGTGTAGCATCAGGTAAATGAGAGTTATCACAGTGTGGGTTGTCATCGGTGTAGCATCAGGTAAATGAGAGTTATCACAATGTGGGTTGACATCGGTGTAGGATAAGGTCAAGATGATTCATCACATTCCTCTACAGTCTTAGGGCACACTTGCACTAGTTCTCCAGTTTGTGCATTCCACCAGGTTTCCGTCTTCAGCACCAGCTAAACTGGACAGGAGGCAGTAAGTTTTCAAACCAATTCACTTTGCTGCCTGTCCATGGGAAAATCATTTTTTTTAGCTGGACACAAATTTGGACATGCAGGATTTTGTGTCTGGCTAAAAAAAATGGTTTTCCCAAGGACAGCCAGCAGGCAGACACAGACGATTCAGGTGAATGGGTTTAAAGCTGACCGCCGGGTTTCCGTCGCCTGTCCAGTTTCACCGGTGCTGAAGACGGAAACCCGGCAGAATGTACAAACCAAAGAACAAGCGCAAGTGAGAAAGCCCCCTCAGGGTTAATTCACTTGACATAGATGTGTTGCAAGAATTTGTGAATGTTCCATTTATCTAATTGGAGTTTTGCAGAAATCCACAAAATCAACCCCAATTTTCAGGCTAGGATCACACCTGCACTTGGACTCTGTTCCAAAGCATCCTCAGCTTTGCTACATTTTGCAAAATAGGTCATGCACTTTCCACCCTGTTAGATACTAATGATTTTTATTTTTTCTTGCAGTTGAGGCCATTGGCCTTTGTTCATGACATGACAAACATCATTGGCTCTTCATCTTTGAATAAATACATTGGTAATACCATAGCACTTATCAAAGCCACGAATGATCCCAATGTAAAATCTGATGTATTAGTGCGGACCCCTGAGATCTGCAGGAGGCATCATTACCGACCCTACAGAGAAATCACATGCAAGCTGCGCCATGAGAAATCCTATTTTCAATTTTCAGAATTGAGCTGACAAATGAATGAGGCATTTCTAGTAATGAGGCCTCTGTTTTACATCCAATCGATATCTTCAGGTGACTTATTGTTTCCAGACAAGTTTGTCCTCATTGCTGATAATTAAGACTGAGTCCGCTGCAATTTGTTAATGAGCTGGAAAAAAAGCCATCAGTCAGGTATAGTTGGCTTCTCTTCATATACATTCCATTATTATATATATTGTATAATACATGTATTATATAAGTTTTCCAATACATGGATTGTCTCGTCTCTACTCGCCTTTGTCATTTTCCCACTGTGAAAAAGTAACACAGAATACAGTAATTGGTGCTTTTTAGTATTTACTACACGGCCCGGGACATTAGTTGTCCTGGCGGGCCCCTGATTTTTTTTTAATAGGCCGTTACCTGTTGGAGTAACCTCAGGGCCCTATTACTTACCAATTAGAGATGAGCGAACACTAAAATGTCTGAGGTTCGAAATCCAATTCAAACAGCCGCACACTGTTCGACTGTTCGAACGGATTTCGAACCCCATTATAGTCTATGGGGGGAAATGCTCGTTTCAGGGGTACGCAAAATTCGATTAAATTTTACTTACTAAGTCCACGAGTGACGATCGGGCTGGATTCTCCTTGAAGTCTTCTCCCGGCGCAGCGCCCCCGCGTCTTCTTCCGGCTGGAATTCACTCTGCCTAGGCATCGGGGCCTAGGCAGAGCCGACTGCGCATGCGCGGGCATGCCCTCGCATGCGCAGTCGGCTCTGCCCGGCCCGACACCTGAGCGGGCATGCCCGCACACTGTTCGACTGTTCGAACGGATTTCGAACCCCATTATAGTCTATGGGGGGAAATGCTCGTTTCAGGGGTACGCAAAATTCGATTAAATTTTACTTACTAAGTCCACGAGTGACGATCGGGCTGGATTCTCCTTGAAGTCTTCTCCCGGCGCAGCGCCCCCGCGTCTTCTTCCGGCTGGAATTCACTCTGCCTAGGCATCGGGGCCTAGGCAGAGCCGACTGCGCATGCGCAGTCGGCTCTGCCTAGGCCAGATGCCTAGGCCAGATGCCTAGGCAGAGTGAATTCCAGTGGGAAGACGCCGCGGGGACGCTGCACGGAGAAGACTTCTAAAGGTAAGAGAATGTATAGCATTCTGCCAATCAACGCTGGTTGTGCATCGAACCTTAAATTTCGAACAGCTAGTAGTGTTCCATCGAGTACGAGTATTTCGAATACCATAGTATTCGATCGAACACCTACTCGATCAAACACTACTCACTCATCTCTATTACCAATCTCCGCTCATGCTCATGGCCATCCGCGCTTCCCCTTTTATGGAAGTGGAGGCGGCTGTGAGCAGGAGCAGAATTGGTAAATAAGGCCATGGACCTGCAAACCCCACAAGCACTGCTATCATTATACTCTGGGGTCTTTTTAGACCCCCAAGTATAATGATTGGAGGCCCGGGGGTGATGAGGGATTGTAAAAATTGTTACTTACCTCTCCTGCGCTCCAGCAGTCTACGGGCCTGTTTGGTGACATGGGTCCTATGTCAAATGTTTACCTTGAGGCCCAGCCATTGCTAGTTATGCCACTGACCTACTCAGTACCAAGTGATCTAAAGAAGCAGCAGAAGGTCACGTGTTCACATTCTATAGTAGAAAAATAACTGCCTTACTTATTGCCCGAGCCAGGTTAAGATGAGCTGAGTTGAGTTAAGATAGTACCATGCAGTGGGAAAAAAGGCATTTATGTCCTATAAGACTTGTATACATATTTACAGTTCACATTTCATACTTAAAATATGATCATATCTACTATGAATGCCACCACTGCATACTGTAAGCCAAATGTATCCATAGAGCCCCACGCACCTTCCATATGACTTAAAGGTGTCACAGCCTCCTAGGGAGGTAAGTAACAAGCAGCGACGCATGGAGGCAGCAAACTTTAGCATATTGGACATACAGTTGCTAAAAATTGACCAAAAAATAATCTAACTATATATGAGTCTCCTTGTCAGGAATATTGGATATTTTTTTTAATAAAGTTACAAAGATTGGCAAATATTTTATAGTGTCATCATGTTTTAACATTTGTTGTCGATGGCCAGAAAATTACATCATCACAATGTGTTAGGAAAGCCCTCAGTAGGCTGCAAATCACATCACAACCACTAGGCGGACACATACACAGATACAGAGAGTATCACAAAATCATGTTATTTTTCAAAGCTGGTCATCTTGCTCTTTTTTCAGAGATCTGGTGCCAGTAACAGTCTCCCTAAATCAAAGATCCTCTAGCAGTGGCTTCTTAGTTCTTGGTAGCTGCCAATACTCTTGCCCACCAATTGCATTACAAAAATTTGGCACAAGATGAAGACCCATGTACTTGTATTCACCTTGAGACACCACAGTCAGTTCCAAAGTGCTGGACTTTGCACCAGTGTAATGTTCTACGTAATATTTCCCCCTAATCCCAGTATGGTTCCAGTAGGAGTGTCAGTCGCCGAGATAATGTAAGCATAAGGCCCCATCCTTAGTAGTAGATGCTAATAATAATACCACTTGATAACATTAGACATCAATTCATATTCCATTACAGCGAGGCAAGAGGGGAAATTTATGTACTTAATGAATCTGGATCTTCGCCTGCAGAGAGGGAGGGGAGCCGAGAAACTCTGTGTGTTTGTAGTGACACCATGCAAATTAATATTAATCTAATCTCACCAAACTAATGTGTATTTGCATATATAATTACACTATCTAGAAATGCATTATACATGTAATTAAGAATGTTGGGTGTATGACAGTCACAATTTCACTTTGATACTAGGGAACAAGTTAGATTTTCAAGTCAGATACGAGCAGCAGGATTTTTAATATCACGTACAATGCAATGATCTTTTACCAAAGTAAATGTCAGAAAAAAAAATAGTTGGCAGCTCGGAAAGGCTCTTACCGTACGTGTGGATTGTTAATAATTAAACTCGATGTACAAAATAACCGCGGCAAACAAATAGAGGACGTGGCAAAGGACTTTAATGAGGAGTCACCAAATATTTAGTATCTGATATTACTCAATGTAAAGCCAGTAGGCATGTAACCTACTAGCAGGAAGAACGTACAAGCCATAAACATGATAGATTATGGGGAGGGGGGTCCAAATTTTTTTTAAAGGGGTTGTCCAAGAGACATGGGTAATGGATATTGATGACCTATCTACAAGAAAAGTCATGAGTATCAATCCTCTGATTTAGCTGACGGAGCCATACACAAGGTATATAGTCAGAATGAGAATGTGAATGAGAGCGGAGATTGGAAATGGATAGGAAATGGATGGCACATGGCTGGCACACGAACGACACGGATCAGACATGGATGGCACATGGCTGGCACATGGACGACACGGATCATACATGGATGGCACATGGCTGGCAAACGGATGAAACAGATCAAACATGGATGGCATGTAGCTGGAACATGGACAACACAAATTGGAAACAGATGGCACATGGCGGACGCAGGGACAACATGGATCAGACACGGATGAGACATGGCTGGCACATGGACGACACAGATCAGAAACGGATGGCACATGACTGGCACACGGACGAAACGGATCAGACACGGATGGCACATGACTGGCAAATGGACGAAATGGATCAGAAATGGATGCCACATGGATGGCAAACGGATGACATGGATCAAACATGGATGGCACATGGCTGGCAAATGGATTAAATGAATCAGGCATGGCTGGCACATGGCTGGAAAACGGATGACACAGATTGGAAACGGATGGCACATGGCTGGCACACGGACGACACGGATCAGACACAGATGATACATGGCTGGCACATGGACAACACAGATCAGAAACGGATGACACATCGCTGGCACATGAATGGCACATGGAAATACCCTAAGATCTTACAATATCTGTTTTTTATAGCCTTTGAACTGGATTGTTTGTGTTAAAATAACCTAAATGAAATGGATGGCACATGCCTGGCATGTGGATGACACGTATCAAACACGGATGGCACATGGTTGGCACACAGACTAAACAGATCAGACACAGATGGCACATGGCTGGCACATGGGCGACACAAAGTGGAAACGAATGGCACATGGCTGGCACACGAACAAAATGGATCAGAAATGGATGCCACATAGCTGGCAAATGGACAACATGGATCAAACATGGATGGCACATGGCTGGCACATGGACAACACGAATTGGAAACGGATAGCACATGGCTGGCACATGAACAACACGGATGGCACATGGAAATACCCTAAGATGTTAAAATATCTGTTTTTATAGCCTACAAAATGGATTGTTTGTGTGAAAACAATCTAAATGAAGCTCCTCTGTCCATGCCTTCTTTCTGTCATTGGCATTAACCTTGCGTAGCCTATGCTACAACATGTACTCACATGAACCTGGGTAAGGAGGGGTTAAAGGCACACAGTCCATCAAATCGCCACTAAAATATACTAATTTATATTTTGGTACATTGCCAATGTACGGCATTATGTTTAATTTCATTTTCTTCCACTTTCTACATTTCCCCGTGTCTTGAAACAACATGATTTATGATTGAGCCCTTAATGCATGCTGGCAGCTGGCTACAGACTGAACATTTCCCTACTCTCTGTAGCTTCAACTATTTTCCTCTCTCTCTTTGTGAGTGCACAAAACAGGTTTGCCTTTTGTCACCCTCATTAAAGCTCCGAGCTTCCATTTAAAGGTTTTATGGGAAATAGATTTGCCACTTCAAACACCCCAACAATACGATTCTGCATGTCAAGTTGTTAAAAGCAAATAAGGAATGTAGACAAATTACATTTTACGAGCCTCCTCTTCCTCCAGCCGCTCGGGCTCGACGCATTCTGATATTGTGAGGTTTTTGTAGGCTTGTTTCAATATGTGGCACAAATAACTCCAAAATATTTCAATTCTATTTAATGCCAGGGCAGCAGAGCAGAGATTTGTATCTGGTTGTGCCTTCCAAATTCAGAATAGTTCTATACCACCCCCGAAAAATGACAATTTACCAAGTAGAGGTAACAAGGGTTATTATCTCACTAATATTTCATACAGGGGTGTAACAATAGCGCACTGTGTGCCCCTTTGTCCTGTCGTCTCCTAATATGGATGACACAAGTTAAAGTATAGCTCAGCTTATATAACTCCCGCTCACAGCTACATTATCCTACACCCTATCACAGCAACAATATCCTACACACTATCACAACTACATTACCCTACACCCGATCACAGCTACATTATCCTACACCCTATCACAGTTACATTATCCTACACACTATCACAACTACATTACCCTACACCCGCTCACAGCTACATTATCCTACACCCTATCACAGCAACAATATCCTACACACTATCACAACTACATTACCCTACACCCGATCACAGCTACATTATCCTACACCCTATCACAGCAACAATATCCTACACACTATCACAACTACATTACCCTACACCCGATCACAGCTACATTATCCTACACCCTATCACAGTTACATTATCCTACACACTATCACAACTACATTACCCTACACCCGATCACAGCTACATTATCCTACACCCTATCACAGCAACAATATCCTACACACTATCACAACTACATTACCCTACACCCGATCACAGCTACATTATCCTACACCCTATCACAGCAACAATATCCTACACACTATCACAACTACATTACCCTACACCCGATCACAGCTACATTATCCTACACCCTATCACAGTTACATTATCCTACACACTATCACAACTACATTACCCTACACCCGATCACAGCTACATTATCCTACACCCTATCACAGCAACAATATCCTACACACTATCACAACTACATTACCCTACACCCGATCACAGCTACATTATCCTACACCCTATCACAGCAACAATATCCTACACACTATCACAACTACATTACCCTACACCCGATCACAGCTACATTATCCTACACCCTATCACAGTTACATTATCCTACACCCTATCATACCTACGTTACATGATGTGCAGTTGATGCTTATGACAAGTTTTAGAGAGCAGTGACATCCCAGATTATTGGCATTTGCTACTGGTTTTCTCAGCATGGCGTTACAAGTCCATATTATTACAAGATCAACATAAAAAATTACTTTGCATCTTGTATTAAGAACTTGATTGTAATGCTCAAAAGGACAACTCAAATCTGATGTAGGGGTGCATTCTTCTGAACCTTTAAAACCCAGAAACACATTATCATTCTAATAAAACTCAAATTATTCATATTCCTCAACGTGTTGGTTTGCTCATTCGTGAGAAAGCGCACATTGCCTGGGTTTTCAGGAACTATAGGTTCTAGCGGTTATACTCTATTGAACCATTGTTACGTGTGACTATACACAAAACAGCTGCAATATCATAAAGTTATTGGGTTAGGTGTAACGATAGGTTCACACTAGGGTTTCTTTTTGGGATTCCATCCTTGGGATTCGGATGGGGATTCGAAAGACAGAGACCCTGTCCACTTAAAAAGTGGCTACACGAAAGTCCTCAAAGACTATGATGGGGGTCTTCCGGGTCTTCATCCATTCCTCCTGGCAGGACTTTCCACTTCGCCGATTTTAAACAGATTCTGCGGCAGAGTCTCCTATGGAGAGTGTGGATCCAGCCATTTAACAGAAAAAAAATTCCTTCATACAGAACTTTTATTTACATTAAAAATCAATGGCTCCATTTTTTTAATTATAATTAATGAATATGGATAATAATAATAATAATAATAATAATAATAATAATGATAATGATTGTGTATTGTTACCCGCGTATCATTTTTCATAAGTAAGCCTTGCTTTTCATGAACACCAAATGAAAAGCAAATAACAGCCCACTACTCCTTTACCTACCAGATGGGCAACCTCTGGAGGTTGGGAAGAATACTGGTATAAATCAGGATTGAAGCCTATGAATTCTTATGAATATTCATAAATGTACATGATTTGGTTTATGCATGTATTTGTAGACAAAATCAGAAATATCTATACAATTATAATACAGAAGAAGAAGGTAATATGTAGAGATGAGCGAACACCGTTTGATCGAATAGGTATTCGATCGAATATCAGGCCATTTGAGGTATTTGTTTCCAATCGAATACCACATGGCATACGCAGTAAAAATTCGTATCCCCTCCCACCTTCCCTGGCGCTTTTTTTGCACCAATAACTGTGCAGGGGAAGTGGGACAGGAATTACGACAATGGAGGCATTGAAAAAAAAATTGAAACAACCCATTGGCTGATGAAAACATGTGACCTCCCATTTATAAGAATAGGCAGCGCCATCTTCGTGTCATTTGCGGTCAGAGATAGGGAAAGAGAGAGATCTGCTGAGGGCTAGATAGCTTCTATTAGACAGGGAAAAATGGAAGAAGAACAACAGCTCTTTTCAGAGCTATATACTGCAGGAAGAGGAGTCAAGCTTTTCACAGGGTGTCCCCCCAAATCAGGGATATGGAGCAATTCAGTCCAGCCAGATACGCTCAACCCAGCTTTGTAGGCAGTGTCCCCCCAAACACCTAACAGGGATACAGAGCAATTCAGTACAGCCATATAGGCTGAACCTAGCTTTTCAGGCAGTGTGTAGCCCCAAAACAGGGATACAGAGCAATTCAGTGCTGTTCAGGCAGTGTGTAACCCCAAATCAGAGATACAGAGCAATTACGTCCAGTTATGTACGCTCAATCCAGATATCCAGGGTGTGTACCCCCAAAACCTAGGTGGGAGACACCGAAATTAAGTCAGGCTACGTACGCTCAATCCAGTTATCGACGGTGTGTACCCCCAAAACCTAGGTGGGAGACGCAGAAATTCAGTCAGGCTATGTACGCTCAATCCAGTTTTTCACGGTGTATAACCCCAAAACCTACCTGGGAGACACAGAAATTCAGTCAGGCTATGTACGCTGAATCCAATTTTTAAGGGTCTATCCCACAAAGCTAAGTGGGAGACAGCCTTTCATTCAGTCAGGCCATGTATGGTCAAACATGTTTTTAATACTGTACCCCCCAAAGCTAAGTGGGATACACAGCAAATCAGTCACGCTATATAAGCTCTATCCAATTTTTAGTTGTCTACCCCCCAAAGCTAAGTGGGATACACAGCAAATCAGTCACACTATATAAGCTCAATTCAATTTTTAGGGGTCTACCCCCAAAAGCTAAGTGGGATACACAGCAAATTAGTCATGCTATATAAGCTTAATCCAATTTTTGGTCAATCCAGTATTGTTTGCTCTCCATGATGTGAACTATGCCTTTGTCTCTTGAAAACCAGCCCAACATGAAGTCAGCCATGTGTGCCAGTGTGTTACTTGGCTTGACTTTGCTGCCCCCAACTGTAAGGGTCACTCTCCATTTCCTCCATTTTCCAATCCCCTTCACACCTTCAGTGCTGAAGTAATGGGATGCATTGAACTTCACCCTCAAGACTTGTGTGGGACAGTGACATGAAATGCTACTTCATCCCCCTCGTCTTCTTCCGCCAGCCAACGGTGCGACGATGACGGGAGTGTGCTCTGAATGTTTTCAGCCTAGCAGAGGCTACTTTTCACTTACAAAAATGGCCGCACTTTGACCAGTATATCAGGCACAATGGTGTAGGTTTCAAAGAACCTTTGCACCAACAAGTTGAAAACGTGGGCCATGTGTGGACCGTGTTTTAGTCTGGCAAGCTCCAGATCTGCTACCAGGTTCCGGCCATTATCACATACGCAAACATGCCTGGGCCCAGGTGCAGCGGGCAAAACCATATTGCCATATCATCCAGGATAGCATCCCTCACCTCGGAGGCACTGTGCTGTCTGTCCCCCAAGCTGATGAGCTTCAGTACGGCCTGCTGACACCTCCCCACGCCAGTGTTGCAGTGTTTCCAGCTTGTAGATGGGGTCGATTTAACGGAATAGGAGGAGGAGGGTGGTGTTTCAGCACTCCTGCCAGGACTATTGGGCGGGGATACAAGGCAGGCCGC
Organism: Leptodactylus fuscus; assembly: GCF_031893055.1. Taxonomy (NCBI): domain Eukaryota; kingdom Metazoa; phylum Chordata; class Amphibia; order Anura; family Leptodactylidae; genus Leptodactylus; species Leptodactylus fuscus. Next base: position 40,786,334 of record NC_134269.1, read on the forward strand.
CACAGTTTGCAACCCGGTCCCAGCCTCAACTACATTCAGCCAGTGTGCCGTGATTGAGATGCAGTGTCCCTGGCCGCATGCACTTGTCAACGCGTCGGTGGTCAAGTGGAACTTTGTCCAAAGCGCAGAACTTAGGACCCGCCTAATGTTACGGGACACGTGCTGGTGCAAGGCTCAACTCACCCTAAGGGCCAAAACCACTGCTGGTGAATTTTGTTCCATTCCAAAGAACTCTGTGTTTAGATTTGGCTCAGTCTCAGCTCCAGAACATGCCATTGAAGGCAAGGTTTCCTTTAGTGGCTCCTTCTCACACCTGATCAGAACCCTGTAGAGGTAATGTAGAGTCTGATATTAAAGGACCATTACCGATAGTGGTTGCAGCCAATTCTCCACCTTTGTGGTCCTCTAAATAAAAGTTACCCCCAGGACTTGATGCCAAAATGTTATCAATTTCACAATCAAAATCAAGGTTAATGTCTGGGTCCTCAGTCCAATCCACTGCATCAATCCAACACAATGAGAGTGATGGTTCTGGAACCACCGTTTTAGGGGCTAAGAATTTTAAAGGGGCTAACACTCTGCTGCTGCAAGGCTCAACTCACCTAATGGGCAAAAAACTCTGCTGGTGCAAGGCCAAACTAAGTTAAAGGGCCTAAAACTCTGCTGGTAAGAGGCTGAAGTCACCTAAAGGGCCTCAATCTCTGCTGGTAGCTCAGCTTAAGGGCCTCTATCTTAATTTGGAAGGGCTCACGTTAAAGGCCAGAAAAGTGAATTTTGGAAGGTCTTACCACATCACACACACACACACACATCCACAATGACAGTTCAGGGTGGGTACCGTTCGATTTCCTATTGCCTATGCCATCGGTGGTTGTCATGGGCAACGTGATTTAAAGGGGTGCTTGGTAATGTTTCTTTAGCTTAAAATTTGGGTTTCTGTCCATCCAATTGGGGAGGAAAGAAGGTTTCCAGGTATTTTCCCACTTTAATAGTGTTTTTTTTTAGTGTGGAAAGTGTGTAGTTGATAGGCTGTGATGGTGGGGTAAAACAGTGACTTGGGCTTGTTAGATGCCTCCTGGAAATGCTTCCCATGCTGTCCCAGTTGCATTGCAGAGGTGTTCGCATCATTTCCTGAGGTGTCATAGTGGACTTAGTGACCCTCCTGAGTCAAATGGTGGGTTCCCCTGAAACTAAGCATTTTTCCCCATAGACTATAATAGGGTTCGATATTCATTCAAATAGTCAAATATTGAGCGGCAATTCGAAACGAATAACGAATATTGAATATTTTACTGTTTGCTCATCTCTAGTAATATGTATAACATGTATTCTTGGAGAGCAACAGCATTGCCTCAAAGTCAGACAAGTCAGAGAAGTTGGATAACACGACAATGATAGAACAAGGATGAGAAAATCATTGCAGAAATTGTATTAGTTAAATTTCATAGAGATGAAAGCTCCTGTGGAAGTAAAACATTAATACTGTAAATGTTCAACTAATAGGATTGCAGGTGTCACAATACTATGAGATTAGGCTTTAGCATGTAGACATGTTCAATTTCACAAAAGTAAAATATATTTTCTAATTTTACTGTAACTATAGAGAAAACGTAAATTATGTTTATATCATATAAGTATTTCTATCTGTCAGAATGTATAATATGGGATTCAACAAGAGGTGTAGCTACATTGCCATGAGCACTAGAGATGAGCGAACACCAAAATGTTCGAGGTTCGAAATCCGATTCGAACAGTCGCTTACTGTTCGACTGTTCGAACGGGTTTCGAACCCCATTATAGTCTATGGGGAACATATACTCGTTAAGAGGGAATCCCACATCCGTCTCAGGAGGGTCACCAAGTTCACTATGACACCCCAGGAAATGATGCCAACACCCTGGAATGACACTGGGACAGCAGGGGAAGCATGTCTGGGGGCATATAAATCACTTTATTACATGGAAATCCCTGTCAGCTTTCAATTGTCGCAAGCTAACTTTTTCCCATAGGAATGCATTGGCCAGCGCTGATTGGCCGAATTCCGTACTCTGGCCAATCAGCGCTGGCCAATGCATTCTATTGGCGTGATGAAGCAGTGCTGAATGTGTGTGCTTAGCTCAACTACGCCGGTGGAGTAGTTGAGCTAAGTACACACATTCAGCTCTTCTTCAATCAGCGCTGGCCAATGCATTCTATTAGCGTGATGAAGCAGAGTGTGCACAAGGGTTCAAGCGCACACTCGGCTCTGATGTAGCAGAACCGAGGGTGCACAAGGGTTCAAGTGCACCCTCGGCTCTGCTACATCAGAGCCGAGGGTGCACTTGAACCCTTGTGCACCCTCGGTTCTGCTACATCAGAGCCGAGTGTGCGCTTGAACCCTTGTGCACACTCTGCTTCATCACGCTAATAGAATGCATTGGCCAGCGCTGATTGAAGTAGAGCTGAATGTATGTGCTTAGCTCAACTACTCTACCGGTGTAGTTGAGCTAAGCATACACATTCAGCACTGCTTCATCACACCAATAGAATGCATTGGCCAGCGCTGATTGGCCAGAGTACGGAATTCAGCCAATCAGCGCTGGCTCAGCTGGAGGAGGCAGAGTCTAAGGTCGGACCAGAATGGAGACTGGTGTGGAGCGATCTTAGACTCCGCCTCCTCCAGCAGAGCCAGCGCTGATTGGCCGAATTCTGTACTCTATGGCCAATCAGCGCTGGCCAATGCATTCCTATGGGAAAAAGTTTATCTCACAAAAACACAATTACACACGCGATAGAGCCCCAAAAAGTTATTTTTAATAACATTCCATCCTAAATAAAGGTTATCCCTAGCTATCCCTGCCTGTACAGCTATCCCTGTCTCATAGTCACAAAGTTCACATTCTCATATGACCCGGATTTGAAATCCACTATTCGTCTAAAATGGAGGTCACCTGATTTCGGCAGCCAATGACTTTTTCCAATTTTTTTCAATGATCCTGTTGTCGTAGTTCCTTTCCCACCTCCCCTGCGCTGTTATTGGTGCAAAAAAGGCGCCAGGGAAGGTGGGAGGGGAATCGAGTTTTGGCGCACTTTACCACGCGGTGTTCGATTCGATTCGAACATGGTGAACAGCATGATATCCGATCGAACATGTGTTCGATCGAACACTGTTCGCTCATCTCTAATGAGTACCAGTGCTACAGCTATGCCCAAGACCTGCACCTTCACACACGAAGCCTTCACTAAATTGTTGGCTTATTAATGAAATTGGGTTTTGCACCTTGGCGTGCCATACAAATTGCATTTGTATTTCCTCTGCCGATTGGTATAGGTCCTTCCTGTAGATCCATAAGTTTCCGCTGCCTTGTAGTGCACAGGAGAATTACAAAATACCAACCCGCCAATACCACTGTCCCGACCTCCTGCATAGGATCTATTCTTGAGTATCCAATCAATGTTGACGTTGTGGTTTTGAGAGAGGTACACTGTATAACATCTGGTGGAAAAGCAATGCCCTCCTTGGATGCTGTATTCACTTTGTACACTAAAGTGAACGGCAGATCCTTTACACCCTCACCTTGTATAACCCTTCTCTCCATCATTCTGGAGGAAAGTCTCCATTTTTAAGAGAGACCTCCCAGAACAGTCATTCCCAGGCATTGGCGCAGTACTGCTGTGCCTAGCTGAATTGAGTTCCTACAGGAGCTTCTCCTTCTCCTGAGGACTCGCCTGACCCTTGTAAATTTGAGTCCCTCTGGCGGCTATGAGTGGTATTCCAGGAGACTTCAGAGATCTCTTCTTTCTTTGCCTAAACTGGGGTTGTCTTGCTCTCTTTTCCAGAGGGAGGCTGGTCATCCCTTCCCGCCAAATCCTTCACTTCCCCTCATTCCTTCTGTGTGTCCTCCCCATCCTGGTCTTGTATATGGTCTTGTGTGTTTCTGCATACTCCATGTCTCTCAGCTCCTGATTACGCATCTCTTTTTTTGTTACTGTACCACCTGTTACTGGTCTCTCTGTTGTGGGTGTTGACTGCCCTCTACCCTAGCCGTTCCTCTGTGACTTTCCCATGATTGGGTGGCGTGCTTGCTTGCTTATTTGTTGCCTTTGTTTTGGCTTCACTTTCTGTTGTTCTTAACAATTGGTGTCCATAGTCCCATCTGCAGAAAAGTAAGGGTGGACACAACTCATGGTAGCTCATAGAAAAGAGAAAAAAATGAACAACAGAAAACATTGTTGTCCTTACCTTCTCTTTAGACTACATGGGGCTATATAAGTCATTAGATGAGCACTTAGCACACATGATGATGTGAGAAGAAGTGACAAGTGGATCAATGGCAATTAGCAGGTGACAACATGTTACTTGCATATCTGAAGGGTCACATCAATGAGTCATGGCCCATTGGTGTAATACCACGCTACATGCAAATTGATGTGTGCTACATTGCTAGCTTTAGATCATCGATAACAGGTGGGCAGGGAATAAATAGGTTCCATTTTTATCATCAGTGGAGTGGAAATTATATAATGGCAATATAATACAGACTATATCTTTCTTCTAGAGGTTTAGCTATAGGGGGTGTAGTAGTAGTCTCTACCAGACCCTGAGGAGGTCCTATATCACATAAAATATACTACCGTTCTTCATGGCGCAAGGTGAGTAGGGTCCCCATTACCCATTTTGCATTGGGGTCCAGCTATGCCTCTGGGTGTATGTCATATATAACACTGGTCAACAGCCAAAATGTTTCGGGCATCAAACCAGTTGTTCTTAACTAATTTTGGGGTGCTGAGATTGAAATTGATGCTAAAATTTTAAAATTGGCTTTACTTTTCATGATATAGACGTGCATTTTATAATTCTATTTCTATTTGGTTAAGAAAGCTTACCACCTGTATTTTGGCTGCAAAATAGGCGACCAGGAAACGAGTTGGGCTCCACACATATGCTGTAATACATGTTCTTCAAATCTCAGACAGTGATTGAACCGGAAGAGACAGTCTATGCCGTTTGCAGTGCCAATGGTCTGGAGAGAGCCATCTGACCATAGTGACAATTGCTACTTCTGCAAGGTGCCTCCAATTGGGAAAGGAATTTCAAAAAGAAAGAAGTGGACTTTACAGTATCCGAATATTCCATCTGCGATACGCCCAGTAGCTCATTCTGAAGAATTGCCAGTTCCAAATGCTCCAGAAACATTCTTGCTCGATTCCACTGACGAGGAAGAAGAAGGAGTTTGTCATGAACCATCTACCTCGTCAGATCCAGACTTTCCTGCATCACTCTCCACTGAACCGCACCTTATATCGCAAAGTGAACTTAACGATCTTGTTAGAGATCTAGACCTGCCCAAGAGTAAGGCCGAGCTCTTAGGTTCCAGACTTCAACAGTGGAATCTGTTGGCAGATGATGTTCGAATTTCTTTCTTTAGGAACCGTCAACAGTCTCTTGTCCAATTCTTCTTCATGGAGGGTGATCTTGTTGTATGCAGTAACGTTTGTAGTTTAATGGATGCTCTCAAAATCAGCTATAACCCCGATGAGTGGAGGCTATTTATCGATTCATCAAAGCTAAGTCTTAAAGCTGTCTTACTTCACAATGGCAATGCACTACCATCAGTTCCAATTGGTTATGCTGTTCACATGAAGGAAACCTATAACAACATGAAAGAGCTCTTGAGATGCATAAACTATGATCAACATCTGTGGTGGCTCTGTGGTGACTTGAAGGTGGTAGCGCTAGTGCTTGGTCTACAGGGAGGATACACCAAGTACTGCTGCTTCCTATGTGAGTGGGACAGTCGTGCAAGATCAGAACACTACAAGAAAAGAGACTGGCCACTCAGAAAGTCACTGCAGCCAGGGACTAAAAATGTTACGCATCCAGCACTTGTTCAAGCAGGAAAGATTCTGTTACCTCCTTTACATATCAAGCTTGGTCTTATGAAGAATTTTGTAAAGGCAATGGATAGAAATGAAGAGGCATTCAAATATCTCCTCTGTAAGTTTCCAAGGTTGAGTGAGGCGAAGATAAAAGCAGGAGTCTTTATTGGTCCTCAGATTCGTATGCTTCTTCAAGATGACGAGTTTTACCATTTGCTGCGTGGCAAAGAAAAGACTGCATGGGAAGCATTCAAGTTAGTCGTGACTAATTTCTTGGGAAACACCAAAGCAGATAATTATGAAGAGTTGGTTGAAAATCTCCTGAAGGCATATAAAAACCTGGGATGTAACATGTCTTTAAAGATTCATTTCTTACACTCTCATCTAGACTTCTTTGCACCAAACTGTGGAGCGGTGAGCGATGAACATGGTGAACGATTTCATCAGGAAATTGCGACTATGGAAAAGAGATATCAGGGTAAATGGAACCCATCAATGCTTGCAGACTACTGCTGGACAATTATCAGAGACAATCCCATGTCTGAATACAAGAGACGTGAGTAAAGGAGCCGAATAGCAATTCAATAAGGATCTACGTTCCAAAGTTCAATAAACATACTTCATTTGTAAAAAATTCTTAGATATGACTATAAATTATAGTTGATTTTAGATAGAACTAAGTTTCCTAAGAATATATTTCCAAAATTTTAAAAACAGTAAACTTGTACCTCTATTATTGCAGAAGTAATAAATATATATCACATTCTATACAATTCACAAAACAGTAAAATGAGAACTTTTCGATATCATAGAAACTAGAGCCAATTGACAGTTTTCCTTGTGATATTTGAATTCAGCACATAAAAATCATTAGGGAATGACTCATTTCATTTCAGAAACAAACAACTTTTGAAAATTTGTTGACCAGTGTAATTTTTGGTTAAAGAGGACCCGTCATCTCTCCTGAATTTGCTGATTAATTGTAATTCTCGCAAATTATAAGTTCTGGAACTTTTTTCCTATTAACTCTATGTTGTGCTGTTCTTCTTTTAGTCCTCCAGGAAGTGTATGAGTAAATTACCAACTGGGTGTTACCATTCCTCGTGTCAAGGGGGTGTGTTGCTATGGTCCTGCACTGATTGGACAGTGTGAGAGTTTATAGGGACACCCCCAATTGTTCCCACCCAGTTAACAATTTCAACATTCATTTCTAGTTGGTTTAACAGCTCAATGTAAAGCTATGAGAAAATATTATCCAGAATTACTAAATTATGGAGAATACAATTATTCACTGAAACAGACATGTCAGGAGGCATGACAGGTCCTCTTTAATAATGTCGAGATAACAAAGAGTGATGAATGCTATGGTACCTTGAAATATTTCATCCACATACTGTAGGTAATAAGCTTTAATTCACACACGCACAACACAGACCTGTTATATGAGTCAGTATTCTATATGACACATGTAAAATTAGAACCTTGTGCAACTTGTCATATTACTAATCTATTCGGATAAAAAAATGACCACAGACTGGTATGACCCTTTATAATGTATATTTGTATTGTACTTCTGTTTTATATGTTTTTCATGCATGGCTTCTATCCTATTAATATTATAAATGTGAAAACTTTGGATGTTTGTGGGTTTGTGTGTTTGGATGTTTGTTCCTCACTCACACCCGAACGGCTGAATGGATCTCCTCGAAATTTCGCACACACCTACATATTGGCCAGGAAGGGGTAATAGGCTACTTTAAAAGTGTTTCACTCACCCCAAAACACCACTGCGACCCTCCAAAATTGTCTCCTGCTCCGCTGTCGGCCCGGGCATGACGTCACCGCAGAAACTAACACACAGCTGCTATTGGTGCATTCCGGTGTGTGGGCGGAATAGGGAGCCAGCACAGTGGCCCATAGATTGCCGCCGAATTGTGGGCGTGGCCAGCACGTGGGAACCCGACGCTGAACATGGCGGCTGCCCGCATCGCTCCGAATGCCGCTGACATGCCGGCTGGCCACACATTGCCTCAGGCCGGCGTAGCGTGCAGCAGCACATCCAGACCGAACAAGCCCAGCCGCACCTACCAGCGAACTGTGCGGCCTGGAACACACACGCCACGGGAAGGACCACACATGTTCGCTGAAGCTACGGCCACAAGACACACACCTCCCCAGCATGGATGCTTAAGGGAGAGGAGGGGGGTGCTGGTGGTACGGGTTACGGAGGGGGCCGGGGGGGGGCGGGTTTGGAAACAAAGGGCAAAAGGTAAGTAGGGGGGAGGGGGGCCAGATTGCACATGTGGAAAGGTGGGGAGGGGGTACATGTAGGAGGTGACTGTAATCTCTAAAGGGGGGAGGGGGCCAGGGATGCGGGTGGGCGTAAGGGGAGAGTCCGGGGCCCGGGTGGGGGGAAAACGTAGGGCCGGTGGTGCAGCAGCGGGGCCGTGGGGTCCCGGCCCACAATGCTGTGGGAGGGACCCGCGCCGGCCGCAAGGAAAGGGCCGTGGGGGCCATGGTTGGCGCTGCAGGTGGTTCACGCAAGGGTGAGGGGGCAGCGGACGAAGTCGTGGGTTATAGCTAATATATATATATATATAAGAGTTTTATGTATTTCCATGACTATGAAAATTGTAGATTCACACTGAAGGCATCAAAACTATGAATTAACACATGTGGGGTTATATACTTAACAAAAAAGTGTGAAACAACTGAAAATCTGTCTTCTATTCTAGGTTCTTCAAAGTATATATCTATACTGTATATATATCTATCATATTACAGGACATTGAGCGCCTACACCTTGGTTATACAAAACCTCATAGAAAATCTGTATGCAATTCTGTGGATGTAGCTTTTCCATGTGGGTGAGCCTTAAATAGACACTGATATTTCAAAAAACTTTGCATAAACCAATAGTATATATGATTATAAAAAACTTTGTAATATATCTTATCCGAGAGAAATTCCCCTTTCTGCTTTCATCAGGCATCAATGTCTCCCTCTAATACTGAGAATTCTGCAATTTCTCAAGATGCATAGCAGGTCACATGACTCATACTACACATGTCTATAGAAGTCTATGGAGAGGAGAGGAGTGAGCTGGAAGTGCAAGAAATAAGAGAATAAAGACAGGCTTAGATTTCTACCAATCCAATGGCTCTATTCAGATCAGAACAGGTAAGTACTTATCTCTATCGTAATGACTTGTATGTATCTGGGGTTATATCTGAGTGAGAACAGATTCTCACCTGCTTACTGTGTGCAGTCTATGGTAGCTAGTCTCCAGCCACAAGCTCAGAGAGGAATGTAATCTCTATCCTGCAGATGGGGGACACCGCCAAAATCTGCAGAACATATGTCGTGTTACTCCTCACGTACACACACATAACGGCTAATCCTGAAATGTCAAGTGAAAAGACAGGTACGCTTTAAATCATGATACTGTACTATATTGTTCTTAAATAGGTTTACAACTGACCCAAATTTCATGATTTCATACTGTGAAGGTGGTCTGAAGTCAGACCAATAGGTATATTGGATGGATTCCAAATGATGCATAGGCCCGGGCCGTCAAGTGATGCAATAAACACAGATACAGGATGATTCTGAGCTAAAGAATACGTTTTATTTAAGATTCAATAAGTAGTTATTTACAAGATTGTAGGATTTAAGGGGTTTTCAGCCTTTATAAACAATGACCTATCCTTACATTACTGTAGGTCATCAACAAAAGATCAGCAGGGGTCAGACATTCAGGCCCATGGCCTATCAGGTGTTTGAAGAGGCTGCAGTGTTCAATTCAGCACTACTGTCTCTTCAGTACTTACCTAGCACAGCACCATACATCTTGCAGCGGCTTTACTTGATATTGCAGCTCAGCCGATTCACTTGTCCTGTAAACTATGAACACTGGTTGGATGGATACAAAATATTGCTTTTTGGTATTAGTTTGATACTATAGGGGCCCAGTATTATTTTTTATATTTCCTACTAGCCTCTGCAAGCAAATTCGTCTGTGTGCAGTTGGCGTCAATGATCCGCCTATATTCAGCAAATTTCTGACGTTCATTATTTGCCTACTCTCAAGCTGTCCTGCTGCTTAACTTGTTCCTCACGCTATGCCTGTGATTGTTCCAGCATCTCAGCAGCTCCCTGGGACGCCATATAATCAGTGTGTTGATGGCGTCGATGATCCACCTGCTCCGGTGTTTTGGCAGCTGTCAAGCTGGACTGACACTGAACTCATTCCTCGCACTGTGCCAGTGATTGTTCCAACATCTCAGAAGCTTACTGGGAAGACATATAATGAGCATGTTGTTGGTGTCGATGATCCGCCTGCTCCAGCGTTTCGGTAGCTCTCAAGCTGGCCTGTCGCTGAATTTGTTCCTCCTGCTGTGCCATGATTGTTATAATGTTATAATGAGCAGGTTGTTGACGTCAATGATCCCTCTCAGCTCCGTTTGAGGAGAATTCTATTGACTTCTGGCTACCTTCATAGCTCTCGCTGTTTAAAAGTAGCAAACTGATAATTAGAGGTGTTTTCCCATCCAGTGTGTCAGCACTACCTGGAGCAGATCAGATAATATGCAAATGCATGTACACAATGGACTCAGAGTTAGCTGTTTGTTTACATAGCCTGCTGCCAAGAGCAGTTTAACATAGTATGTGAACATAAATTCATAACAGCTGTGAAGCCATGTAATTTACCGGGATAAAAAGTGTTAATCGAGGTTACAAAATATCTACGTGCCAAATTTCATTCAAATTTGTTAAGCTGATTTTGTGTGAAACAACATCTAAAAAACATCCAAACATCCATCAGTAAAAAACATCCAAACACACAAACTTTTACATTTATAATATGATCGGATCTTTAATTCTGTTCTTTTTGCAAAATACATCACTGCATAATGCTACATAACTCAGCCACTGAATCTGCCTGAAGATAGATCATGTTGCTTTTCCACTAGCTGAAAAAAACTGCTAGCAGAAAAAAACTGCGAGCGACTCCCATTGAAATGAATGGGAGGCAGTTTTTCACCTGCAAAAACCTCCATGCGAACATACCCTTATATAGTCTATAGGGTCTGTGGGTTTTTGAGGGTAACCACTTTTTTAAGCAGATTAGGTTTCCCCAAGCAAATCCCCTGAATGGAAACCCAAACGTAGGTGCGAACCTGGCATTATACAGAGGGAAAAGACATTGGTCAACAGCATTATGGCTCATGCCTTGTACATGGAGTATATACAGCAGTATACTAGTCTATATGGCTCCTTGATGTGGAGCTTCATGACCCCCATAATCTCAGTCAACCTATGTGAATGTGTAATGTCCTGTTACTGCTCGTCCCATTCTAGTCCTTGCAGACCGAGATGGTATGGACATTTGCATATGAAATAAAGAGGTATCTCCCCACTCCTTCCTATATACAGTATTTAATATATATATTTATTTCACAAGAGCCAGCACACATGAGGGTCTATTAATACACCATCTTGTGGATGTTTTGTGAACCGTGAAATGCACCCCTTATACTTTTCATTTTAATTTATATCTGTGATTGCATCATCCTTGTGTGTTCATGTAAAGGAGTGTCCAGTATGATCAGGTGACTTTCAGAACCAATCAAGCTCCCTTGATTGGCCTGGAGGAGGAGTTGAGTTACAGCCCTCTCTGGAGAGGGTTGGAAACCCTGTTGATCAGTGTGTGGGCAAAGATCTGCACATGTGGAGCAGAGTTGGACATGTTAGTCAGGCATCAGTGCACTTCAACCAGAGATGTATTTTCCTCTATGCTCAAGATTCTCCTCAGAGAGTGTTTTCCTCTGAAACCCCAAGTCTGCAAGTACTAAAGTATACTGACCTGTCATCCTAACATCTAGGAACTCCACACGTATCGCTATACAAATAAGTCTTTGGGACAAATCTATATTTAAGGAGCCCATAGCTAGTCTGACAGAACTTGAGGGTCTCCCGCTGTGAACACCCCTGTTTCCTCTTCTACATACGCGTACCCAGTTTATTGTGGACTAACCCCCTGGATATAGGCCATCTTTACAAGTATATACAAGCTAAACTACTCAAGCAACTACTAGTTAATCAAGCCCCAAAGTATTCCTGCTCCAAGCTCCATCACCTGCTTAACTGGACACTACCTGCAGGGATCACAGAATTGTATGTGAAGAATTACTCCATCATCTGTACATTTGTATCACCTCGTCCTGCTAGTAAAAGAGCAATGACTACCCCCGAGACCTGGTTGTCTGTTGTCATTGTCAGGTACCACGTGGGGTCGGGGACATCAAAAAGGCTTTGTGCACATTTGGGATCAAGGGTCATTCTATAAGCCGGCCACATCTGAAATATTACCCGTGACATCAGTCCTGGCCCTCCTGAGTGTTGCAAATGGAGATATTCTGAACATGCCCCATTTTTTTCTGCTGTATTTGCTAAGATTTACAAGGACTTTTGCTGGTACAGTACAAACCTCATGCATTTTTATGGCTGCATATAAAACCCCGCTCAAATATGGCCGCTTGCATAATCCCGCAGTCATTTGATGTAATTACTCTACAACTCCAAAGAATTTTTGAGAAGGATCCTCAATACTCCACTTGTCATCTCTCACAAGGAACTTACTGAAACCTAATGAGACCTCCATGTAGGAAGGAAAGCAGGCGAATAAAGCAGACGTGAAGATGAAATGTAAACATACACGTACACCCTCCCGCTATCACGCGGCGCACACGTGCTCTTCACTTATCTGACAAACTCCTGAAAATTGGTTTTGATGTTAATGAAAAGCAGAAAGCGACAGGATCAGAAAGAGACAGCGCTCACATCAAGCAGATTTTGATGTGTCTAATAGAGGGAACATTACAGGCAATAATGTTCTCAGATAAAATTGAGCATTAATGTCTTCATTTAAAGTACAGAACACAGGCCCCAGGTGACTGGCAGATTGAGTTACAGAAAATGGTCACCGCAGGATTTGACAATCTGAAAACCCTCCAAAACATACACTTACTTGTTTTAATTTTATCTCAGCCATTTCATTTGCGCTGTACAGTATATGGGATGTAATAGCGGTGTTCTGTGACAGAAGATAATAATGTCCCACTAACATTCACCGCCGTGGTGTATAATAGCCAGAGGCTGCAAGTTCTTCATAGGGTGACTGCATTTATCCATGTTCTTACGATAAAAGCCTTCCTATAACATACCCTCCAATAACACTATATACCATATCTGGTGGTCTGAACCCTCTCATTGACCAATATCCACAACGTAGAGGACTTTGGTTGCCATATTTATGAAGACAACATGCTTGCCATCCTGCAATGTTCAAGACTAGAGATGAGCGAACAGTAAAATGTGTGAGGTTCGATATTCATTTCGAGTAGCCCCTCAATATTCGACTACTCGAATCGAATATCGAACCCTATTATAGTCTATGGGGGGAAAATGCTCGTTTCAGGGGTAGGCAACGTTCGATCAAATTACACTTACCAAGTCCGTGAGTGAGGGTCGGGCTGGATCCTCCGAGAAGTCTTCTCCGTGCAGCGTCCCCGCGGCATCTTCCGGCTCTGAATTCACTCTGCCAGACATCGGGCCTGGGCAGAGCCGACTGCGCATGCCCGCACTACAAGCAGACATACGCAGTTGGCTCTGCCCAGGCCCGATGCCTGGCAGAGTGAATGAAGAGCTGGAAGACGCCGCTGGGAAGCTGCACGGAGAAGACTTCTAAAGGTAGGAGAAGAACCAGCGTTGATTGGCCGACTGTATAGCATTCGGCCAATCAATGCTGGTTCTGCATCGAACTTTTACATTCTAACAGCGAGTGGTACTCGATCGAGTACGAGTATTTCGAATACTGTAGTATTCAATCGAATACCTACTTGATCGAGTACTACTCGCTCATCTCTAGTCAAGACATATTAGAAGACAGATGGGAGATTTCCATTAGAGTAGACCTTTCCACGATGGGTTCATTGGTGGTTCAATGGTGGTAGCATGGACTAGGATCATGAGTGTATTTTCTTAATTTTTTTTATTATTATTGATAAGGAATTGATGGTGAAGACTTCTGGATTCATTGTGATGGGACCTCAAAATATTTTATTTTGTTCATATATTAAGCTGGATATTTAATGTGTAGTTGTTGGTTGAGTTCTCTTTTGGTCAACAGCTTAAGCTTTCAAATCCACCATAGATGTGAAGCGTAACTTGAATGTAAAATCTGTAATAGAGCCACTGCCTACCTTGTGCTATTTAGAATAATGGCATATTTTATGTAGCAGAGGGTCCTGTGAGGCCCGGTAGACACTGCTTCCACTGTATCACCTATAGCTACACCCCTGTCTGTCAGCCAAGCATGTACATATTCTTAGTGAGGAGAGGGGAGTAAAACACTGCCAGGCACCAGATTATCTCCAGTGTAAGTGGCCACAAGAAAATGGCCCCGGACATGCTCAGTCGGCTCTGCCCGAGGCCCGATGGAAGAACCAACTGCGCATGCCTAGAAGTTTGAAACCTAGGACAGAAGAAGACACAGGGAGAGGGCATTTCAAGAGAAGAGAGTTCTCTCGCAGCATTGAAGACGCCCCCAGTGCCGTTTAAGTGCTGGAGACCGCCCCAGTGCTGCAAGAGAACTCATTTGCACATAGAAGAAAAACTGGATCTCTACCGGACGGCAGTGCAGAGAAGATATCTAAAGGTAGGAGAAGAATAGCCTTTCTTAAAGCTATTCCTATGTGTTAGGGAGAAAAAATGGGATTCCAATTATTGGATCCCTTTAAGGGCAGATTCTGCCCTCATTGGAGATTGGAGCAGGACACTGTGAAAAAATAAGCATCAGTCTTACTGTAGATTCTCCATTTGATTCGGCCATGGAGGACGCGGCTTGAGACTCCCCATTTATTAAGGCCATACATTTTGACCTAATCTGCAGTGGAAAGTCAGAAAGAGAAAGCTGATGTTCTGCATCCACCACCATGAGCCAGGGGGCAGATAATAATGAGGAATCGGGACAAATATCCTATTTAATTTACAACATCTGACCAGGTTCTATCTACTTGTATGGCTGCATTCTAATCCTATTGAAATTAATCAGATCTGTCTGTTTGTTCAGATTATGTAATATAGTTATTATTAATTATTATTAGGTATAAAACCCTAAAGATCAACGTTACATGACTTTGTATCTATTTAGCTGAAAACCAACATAAAATTACAAATAATTGTAATTTATATTAAAAATGAGTCAAAACTAAATCGTACATGTGAAAAAATAGGATTAAAAAACATATTTTAATGGTGGTAAATGTCTTGTAATGGTGAATAATACAGTCCATTGAATATCATGTAAAGAAGTCGTTCATTAGGCAGAATGAATGTGATTCATAGTTATTGTATAGGAGGTGCCATTCTATATATGTACATAATATTTTTCAGAATAGAGAAGTGACAGGTCCACCTTAATATTGCAGAGATACAAATGGCACTGCTTCACATCTATACATTATAGTGTAGGCTGTGGGATACACAACATATGTCAATGCATAATTAATTGGTTACTGTTGCTGTTCCAGCTGCAGCTCATCTAGCGCTTAATTAATCTGCCCAGTCCCATCTGTATTTCTTACTAGATTTTATGATTAGCTGGACCCCCCACATCCCCTTATATTACACATAGTGCAGGAAGTCTATTGTATGTGTAAGGTGTTGGAACCAGTCCCCATGTTTCGACCTTAAGTAAATGGCTTGATAGGATGATGTTTAATAGAGAAGGGGGTTTTACCTGTAAGGCAAAGACCCCACGTAGCCTAAAAGACAGAGATGTCTATGATAGCATATTGCTCCAGAAGAGTATGTCTGCAGTAGCACAAATGTGTATATATATGTTTTGTGGGAGAGTAGGCGCAGCGGACCCAGACAGTCAGAGACAGATACACAAAAATAAGGTATCAACAGGTTTTACCCTGTATGTATATTTGACAAAAATAAACAGGCCTTAACTTCAGGTGGAACTATAAAAAAAACCTGCTCGGCTGAGCTACTTACTAAACACCGGTGCTCTAACTATACGTGTGGCTTGCTTCAGCCACACAAAAAACCCCAATGCGAAACAGAGGCTTTGGTTCACACAGGTCTCTCACCAGAGGTCAGGCTGTAGGGACAGAACCCAGCTCTTCCACTCTCCCCCAGGAACTTCCCAGGACTGAAGTCTTGTCAGACTTTATATTCTTGTATTGAGGTCCAGCTGTCACCTGTGCTGCAGAGCTCCTTCCTGCTGTAGGATAAGAAGTGGTTAAAATCACAGGTGAGGTTTTGCTACAGCCCTGAAATGACCTCACTCATCATGCATAAGAGAGGTCTCTGGGGGAGATATAGCCTACAGGTGTTAGCTGGGTCTTATACACTGGACTCTATAAGTAGGGGTACTGTACTTGCCACTCTAGCAGATAATTTGGGTTCGCTGGACTATCTGTGTCATTCTCCAAAATGCAGGTCATGCATCACTGATGCTTAACCGGTTAAGGACCGCTGGCCGTAAATTTACGGCCAGCAGTCCTGGTCTCTAAGACCAGCCGATAGTAAATTTATGGCCGGTCTTCAGAGACTCACTAGGCAGGGGGTGGGGCGGGGGGAGGGCAGGGGTTAGGTGTTACTAACACCTAACCACCCCCTCAACAACGTTCAGTCGGACTCAGTTCCGACTGAACGTTTTAACCCTTTCGATCGCGCCGTGAAACATCACGGCGCGATCGAAAGGGATCCGCCGAAGATTGAAGCTGATCGGCACCCCCCGCGGCGAGATCGGGGGGTGCCGATGTCAGTAGAAGGTAGTCTGGGGTCTGGCCAGTGACCCCAGACTACCGGAGCCCCACATACCTGGTTGATCCTGCCGACCGATGGAGGAAGTGAGCGATGCAGCTCACTTCCTCTGCAGCTTGCAGGACACGAGCAGGCTCGTGTCCTGCTCGTGTCCTGTCTGCTATTGTGCAGATTCAGTTGATGCTTTCATCAAAGCATCAACTGATTGAAGTGTCCTAAATGGACACATGAAAAAGTTAAAAAAAAAAAGTTAAAAAAAAATAAAGTGTATGAAAAAAGTAATAAAGTTATAAAGCCCCAAAATCCCTTTTTCTCTATACAAAATGAATTATATAAAAAAAGTACTAAAAATTAATAAAAACAATGCAAATTTGGTATCGCCGCGTCCGTAACAACCTGTACAATAAAACTGAAATTATATTTAATGTATATGGTGTACAGCTGAAAAAAAAAACGGAAAAAACCCGCCAGAAGTAATGATTTTTCACCATATCACCTTACAAAATATGCTATAAAAAGTGATCAAAAAATCATATGCACCCCACAACAGTACCAATAAAAAGCGCAGGTTGTCCCGCAAAAAATAAGCCCTCAACCAACACTGTCAACCGAAAAATAAAAATGTTACGCCTCTCAGAAGATGGCGATGCAAAAATCACTGATTTATGTCCCCAAATGTGTTTTTGTTCTGCAGAATTAGTATCGCATAAAAAAATACTATAAATGAGGTATCGCCGTAACCGTACCGACCCGCAGAATAAAGGCTACATGTTACTTATACTGTACGCTGCATGGCGCAAAATTTAAAGGGTACAACTCAATGCCAGGATTGATTTTTTATTTTTTTTTTAAATCCAGCAAGAAAGAGTTAATAAAATGTATTCAGTATGTTGTAGGCACCCAAAAATGGTGTCATTACAAAATACATCACATCCCGCAAACAACAAGCCCTTATATGGCCACGTCACCAAAAGAATAAAGAAAATATAGCATCTAGTAATGTGAAGACAAAAAAAACCAAAATCGCCAAATTATTAGAATACAACTGGCGGCGTCAGGAAGGGAATGTATAAGCAGTGTGAGCGAATATCAGGGGACACCCCAGATTTACAGCTTATGAGGGAACAGACACCAGAAGTGACCCCCAAAGTGACCCCCAGAGTGACTCCCCCAATCATAGGAGCTACTGGGACATAGTAGGGAATTTGGTGTCTGCAATGTTCTCCGCACCGCTTATATATTCCCTCTTCGCCATCCGCCGTGCAGTCACGTCCGGATACTAATACTCACTACACCCCCTGATAAATTCTTTGAGGGGTGCAGTTTTCAAAATGGGGTCACTCCTTTGGGGAATCCACTTTTCTGGTACCTTACAGGCTCTACAAACATGACATGGCGTCCAGATACCAAACATCTGAATCTGTACTCCAAAAGCCTCATCGCGCTCCTTCCCTTCTGCGCCCTGCTGTGCGCCCAAACTGCAGTTTATGCCACATGTATGACATATGTATGACACTGGTGTACCCGGGATAACGGACGTAATGTCATATGTGGGTATAAACTGATATTGGGGCACAGCCAGACACAGAAGGGAAGAAGGGTTATTGGGTTTTTGGAGCGCAGACGGTTTGGTTTTTGGATGCCATGACACTTTTGCACAGCTGAAACGCCAGTAAAGTGGAATCCCCTGATATGAGACCCTATTTTGGAAACTACACCCCTGAAGGATTTATCCAGGGGTACAGAGAGCATTTTTAGCCCCCAAGTTTTGCTATAACTTATTATCCATAAATGAATACGAAGCTGATTGTGAGAGGTGAAAATGACCATTTTTCCAGGAATACATCATTTCTGTGCGTAATATATTGTGCCTGACTTGTATCAGAGATGAACGCACTGAAAGCTGTTGTGCCCGGGATACCCGCTTACCAGTTTTTGGAGTGTCTCTGATGACATAAGTTGGGCACAACATATCGGGCACTGAAATGGCGAATCTCTGGAAATTTTTCATTTTTAACTTCTCATTATCAGTTGCGATTTCATTTCTGGTAACTAAATAAATGCAACACTCAAGGGTTAAAAATTCTCGCTACGCCACTTGATAAATCCCATCAGTGGGCTAGTGTCCAAAATAGGGTGACATGTCTGCGGATTCCACTTTATTGACAATTCAGGGGCTTTGCAAAAGTGACGTCCAAAAACCAAACTGTGCTCCAGAAACCAAAATAGCGCTCCTTCCCTTCTGCGCCCTGCTGTGTGCCCAAACTACAGTTTATGCCACATGTATGACACTGGTGTACCCGGGATAACGGACGTAATGTCATATGTGGGTATAAACTGATATTAGGGCACATGTATGACACTGGTGTACCCGGGATAACGTATGTAATGTCATAAGTGGTTATAAACTGATATTAGGGCACAGACGGACACAGAAGGGTTATTGGGTTTATGGAGCACAGATGGTTTGGTTTTTGGATGCCATGACACTTTTGCAGAGACCCTAAACTTGCCCCTACAAAATGGGGTTTACAGTTACCTCCAGGTCTCTCCAAAAGGAACATGGCCCCCAGAAAGTCCCTCTAAATCTGTACCCCAAAAGCTAAAAAGCGCAGTGCTCCTTCCCTTCTGAGCCCTGCTGTGTGCCCAAGCAGCAGTTTACACCCACATATATCATTTTTTGCCCCTCGGGATGGCCCCTTAATAGTTTTAGGAGTGCAGGTCTCTGACAACACAAAGTGGGTGCAACGTATTGGGCACCGAAATGGCATATTTCTTTCAAAATTTCAATTTTCATTTTGGACATTCATTTTTTGGAAGCATTTTAGGCACAAAATGATAATACCCCTTGATTCATTCCATGACAGGTGTAGTTTATAAAATGGGGTCACTTTTGAGGGGTTTCCATTGTATTGGTACTTTAGGGGCTCAGCAAATGTGACATGGCCCCTGAAAACTATTCCAGCCACATCTGCCCTCCAAAATCCAAATACCTCTCTTTCCATTCTGAGCCTCACCATGTACCCATACAGCAGATTATGGCCACATATGGGGTATTGCCGTGTTCAGGAGAAATTTTGTAACAAACTGTGGGGGGCTTTTAATTTTTTAACTACTTGCAAAATTAAAAATATGGCGCTAAATGGACGATACATTGTGAAAAAAAAGTAATTTTTCATTTTTACGCCCCAATGTTAATAAAATCTGTGAAACAGCTGTGAGGCCAAAATGCTCACTCTACCCCTAGATAAATTCTATGAGTGGTGTAGTTTCCAAAATGGGGTCACTTATAGGGGGTTTCCACTGTATTGATACTTTAGGGGCTCTGCAAATGTGACATGGGACTTGAAAAATATTCCAGCAAAATCTGTCCTTCAAAATTAAAATAGCGCTTTCCATTCTGAGCCCCACCATGTTCCCATACAGCAGATTATGGCCACATATGGGGCATTTCTGTGTTCAGGAGAAATTGTTTAACGAACTTTATGGAGCTTTTTCCCCTTTATCCTCTTGTGAAAATGAAAAATTTGGGGCTAAATTGACAGTTTATTGGAAAAAAAGTAATTTTTCATTTTCATGCCCCAATGTTAATAAAATCTGTGAAACAGCTGTAGGGTCAAAATGCTCACTATACCCTTTCATATGTTCTTTGGGGGGTGTAGTTTCCAAAATGGGGTCACTTTTAGGGGGTTTCCACTGTATTGGTTCTCTAGGGGCTCTGCTAATGCGACATGGCACCTAAAAATTATTCCAGCAAAATCTGCCATCCAAAAGCCAAATAGCGCTCCTTCCATTCTGAGCCCCGCCATGTACCCATACAGCAGAATATGGCCACACATGGGGTATTGCCGTGTTCAGGAGAAATTTTTTAACAAACTGTGGGGGGCTTTTACTCCTTTATCCCCTTGTGAAAATTAAAACTTTGGGGATAAAGTGACATTTTAGTAATTTTTCATTTACACATCCCAATGTTAGTAAAATCTGTGGAATAACTGTAGGGTCAAAATGCTGACTATACCCCTTGATGAATTCTGTGAGGGGTGTAGATTCTAAAATGGGGTCACTTTTGGAGGGTTTCCATTGTTTTGGTACTCTAGGGTCTCTGCAAATGAGGCATGGTGCCTGAAAATTATTCCAGCAAAATCTGCTGTTCACACACCCAGTGTCGCTCCTTCCCTTCCATGCACTGCTGTGTACCCAAAAATCAGTTTACGCCCACATGTGGGGTATTTCTGTGTACGGGAGAAATTGCATAACAAAATGTGAGATGCATTTTCTCCTTTAACCCTTTGTGAATGTGTTAATTTTAGGTCTAAATGAATGTATTAATGAAAAAAAATGAAATGTCTAAATTTCACTTCCATATTATGTTTATTCTTATGAAAAACTTAAAGGGTTAACAAACATCCCAAATGCTGTTTTGAATAATTTGAGGGGTGTAGTTTTGAAAATGGGGTGATTTATGGGGGTTTCTATTATATAGGCCTTTATAATTCCTTACAGAACTGAAGCGGTCCCTAAAAAATTGGTTTGGAGAATTTTCTTGCAAATCTAGAAAATCGCTGTTACACTTGTAAGCCTTGTAACGTCCAAAATAAATTAAAAGACAATCAAAAGATGATGCCGATATAAAGCAGAGATATGGGAGATAATATTTATTCATGTATTTGGGTGGTATGACGATCTGCCTGAAAAGCAGAGAATTTCACATTTTGAAAATTGCAATTTTTTCAAAATTTCCATCAAATTTCCTAGTTTTTTTATAAATAAATACAAAAATATTGATTAATATTTACCACTAACATGAAGTATAATGTGTTACGAAAAAAACAATCTCAAAATCATTTGTGTAAGTTAAACCGTCTCAAAGTTATTGCCATTTAAAGTGACACATGTCAGTTTTGAAAAAAAAGGCCTGGTCTTTAACATACTTTTGGGCCTGGTCCTTAACCGGTTAAGCAAGTAACCACCCAGAACTTCACCTCTATTGAGGCGAGGTGAGGCGCTCGCCTCAGGCGGTGCACGGGAGGGGGGCGGCAACCCGGGTGAGTCAAGTCACAGCTGAAAGAAGTGGTCATGGCGGTCCAAAGGGAAGAGATGGGTAATGTGGGGATTACTGCATTGTATTTACTGTAATGTTACCCCTTCCCCCTCCCCCGCTGTCTAAGGAGGACGAGCAAAAGATGAACAACACCCCCACCCCCCTGGACTCAATCCGGGGTGGGGGGGGAAGTGTCTTTAAACACTTAAAGGAAAGCTGACAAAAGTGTTTTAGCATCTCGATACAGTCAGTCCTGGTTGGCACTGTGCAGAAAAAAATGTCAAAGGGGCTTCTAATGATGAGTTTATTCATCTATTTAGCTCCAACATATTTACAGGGCTGTCATTGCCTGGTCCCATGGAGCTCACAATCGAGATTACAAACTAATCTCTCTTGGAGTATGTGAGAGGTACCCAAAGGAAACACACATAAGCATAGGTACACAGTCCAGTTACATTAATGTGACCACCTGTCAAAATTCAGAATAACCACCTTTCGCAGAGTGGACTGCTGGGAGACGTGCAGGAAGAGAGGGGATGTTGTGATGATGCTCACTGGGATGTTGAGCCATGCCACCATGCCACCAACAAGGTGGTTAGGTGATTGAGCATCCATGGCGTGAACAACCTGATCGAGGTGGTCCCACAGATTCTCGATTGGGTTCAAGTCTGGGGATTTTGAGTTTACCATACTCCGTGGCCAAGGGAGTACAGTAAACTCATCCTGGTGCTCCTTGAACCACACACGTACACTGCGAGCTTTATGACACGTTGCATTGTCCTGCTGGTAGATGCCATCATCCTGAGGAAAAACAATTTGCATGTAGGCCTGAACATGGTCCACAAGGATAGATGCATACTTGTGTTGATCCATCGTGCCTTCCACAATGATGAGTGCACCCAGATGGCTGATGACACGTGCCTTCTGCGATTGGTTATTTAACGGCCACGTCAAAAGTAGGCGGTGGTCACATTAATATGACTGGACTGTGTAGAACAAACCAAGTCCATGCGCGTGTTGCTCTTGGTTCACCATGCTGCCCGGTACCACGCCTGTGATCAGAAAGTGAATTGCTCGCTATATGGCATCCTTTGTTCATACTTATATTACTATAGCACTAACTCACTTACATATTGCTGCATCACATCAAGTCAAGCATTTGTCAGCTAAGTGCACGATGTAACGCGACGCACACACATCCTCATTGATAGCCAAAGTTGTAAGAACCATTAGCCACCTGTCTAAAACTTCCTAACCAGCCACTGCCTAGTAGAATGTGGCATCAATACATTTGTCGAAGAGGAAAAAAAAAGGTTATATCCTTTCAGCAAACATAAAAGTGATAACGTTTAGGGGAGGGTGAGGCAATATTACGCATGGTGGATGTGCACAGATATTTTGCTCCATAAAATGTGAAGAGGTTGGATTGCGGTTTTGTTTAATGTGTTGTTTACCAGGGAAGCAAAAAATACAATAAAAGCTTGTAGCATACGGTTTTCGAGTGCTTCAGTTTTCTCATGTGTTTTTATGGTTATTGCTGAACCAACATTTGGAAGCCGATTGACAATTAAGTTTTGGAAGTCTACATGGCAGACCTAACCTGAATTCTGGAATACAGAACCACAAAACCAGATGGTATTGTATTACCCTGAGATTCTTGCAAATAGGTAGCAAACTAAAAGAGTAGATGGCCAGGTCAGATTCACATATTACGTTCTTACAGGGGAAAAAAAAATAAAGTAACAAATATCCCAAAACTAAATTATTATTATTATTATTATTATTATTATTATTATTATTATTATTATTATTATTTTATTTTTTTACATTTTTTTGTTGTTGTCATCTTTATTTGAGTTTTTTGA
This sequence comes from Leptodactylus fuscus, assembly GCF_031893055.1. NCBI lineage: Eukaryota > Metazoa > Chordata > Amphibia > Anura > Leptodactylidae > Leptodactylus > Leptodactylus fuscus. The sequence goes on from NC_134269.1 coordinate 40,809,938, forward strand.
GTGAACGATAAATATCATTTTATTCAATCTTGTTCTCAGAGTTCATCTGGAAAGTGAATTTCTTGTTTTATTAAACTAAATGGTATTGGGTCAGCCAGAGGCTGACTGAAAGTAATCTGGACCCCTGCAGGATAATAGTCCCTAACAAACTACCACAGAGTATTGATAATTTACTTTAGTGTCATGGACATAACAAGTCTCCATGGGGTCCCAAAGCAAAACTTGTAATGTGGCCCCATTCTACTATGACCATTTTAACCCTTTCACGTATTTTTGACTCCCCAACTTCCAAACCCCATAGCTTTTGTATTTTTCCATCCACAAAGCAATATGAGTGCTTAAAGGGGTTGTCCCATCTCAAAGATCCTATCTATACTGGTAGTTTAAGTGAATTAAACACTTTTCCTATATAACGAAGTAAGAAAGAGGAATGGATTTCTCCAACACCCGGCTTCCGTAAAATATAAGGCTTTATTCCATATCAAAGGTTAAAAAGGTTATATAAACCATAGTGAAAAAAAGAAGAAAAGAAACATCGTGCAACAATATAAAAAACGCAACTTTCTTACTTCGTTATACAGCGGCTTTGCAAGTCCCAAAGCAGAGATCTCACACTTCGAAGACTTCCACGTTATATGGTGAGTTGTGACCACTTTTTTCAAATATTGCAACTTTTCCTATATATATTGCTTTATAAATTCTGCTTTGTTTGACTGCTATGTGAACTCATTCCTCCCATTGTTTACACAGCGTTGCTATAACCACAAACCTGGGAGATAGGACAAGTGATGTCACTTACTCAATGTCGGCAGTACATTCAGTTCAACTAATTACAGTTTGCTGATAAAGCCGAGTCTGTTATCTCTATATAAACACACAGATAACACTAAGTCTGTTCTGTACAAGAATCTGCAGATTATCTAATCTGCATAAGTATCAGTGTCCCATTCAGCAAGGAGGGGGGGGGGATAAATACAGGAAGTGAGAAAAAAGAAACTGTAGGCAAACTGCTGAAACAAGGAGATGGGAAAACCCCTTTAATGTTTGCAGGACAAATTGTTCTTTATAATGGTACCATTTATTATTCTGTGTAGGAAGCTGGAAAAAATGAGAATGGGGTGGAATTGGAGAAAAAATCCTTGTATGCAGAAGCATAGTGTGTCTTTTTTTTTTTTTTTTTTGCAAGACCAGGTATACTTTTTACTCATACCATTTTGGGGAATGTCTATTGCTTTCATCACTTTTTAATCAAATTTATTAGACCCCCCCAAGAGGTCTTGAACAACAAGGGGTTTGATTACAAATGCAATGCATTAAAATACTAATGCATTGCAGAACAGTGGTATTTGTATGACAGACTGAATAACACAGCCGATCATACAAATGAAAGCCAGACAAGCCTAGGAGCCTTTAATAAGCTCCCAACTCTCACAGCAATGGATTGGCAGCTATGGATCTTGTTCTGAGCACCCATGTGACACTGGGAAGAATGGTGCCTTGGTCAGCTTTGACTGTGGCGCCGGGGGCCTTGATGCCCATGATCAGTGAGGGCACTGATCGCAGGCATTAGCGCTAGGTCTCTGCTCTGCTCTATATTTAAATACATGACATTTGCCATAATTGGTTAAGCAACAAGTTCAGAACTTGAATAGTGTATGATTAGGGTTTTAGGGTTATGACACAGTGATTTTACAGTACAGGAATAATGCACACATTGAGGGTTAGAGATGGGCAACCTCTGAAGATTTGTTTCAGGTTCAGGCGAGTTGACCTCCAGGTTCATCTTGACCTGAGCTCGTATTGATCATGGGGAAAGCTGCAATGTTCACACACACAAAAAAAAAAAATTGCAGTTGCACTTGTAACAAAATTTACAAATTTTTATGTCTTGTACACTAGTAAATTCACGGTATCCACGGCATGATGTGGTTGCAGTGAAAAAAAGTTTTAATTAAATTGCTCTATTTCCCATAATGAATAATCATTGTTTATCTTTCATATTATTTTATGCGAAATTGGCAACATTTTAAGATGCTTTATGGTCATAGCCAGGCTCCCTTTGAGACATCACCATGCCTTCTTTTGTATATCACAACACCCCTTTTGGCACTAAATGTGCTGGCCATGACCCCTTTTTGGATGTGACCACAATAAAGTGCCCTAGTCACATATAAAGTGGCAGTTACCCTGGCATCTTGTGAGATATTGCCTACTCTTCCAGGAGTCTGAGAGGTCGCCCCTTTGGTCACCTCTTTTCTTTGCCAGCCTCCTAGAGAGTAACAAGTATGAGAATAAAGCAGGACTCATTTCCATTGACTATGACAACTCATAAGCCTATTGTTTTTTCTTTCATGTAGACACTCTAACTTTAGTGTCTGACTTTGGCACTGTCTGAATGTCTGAATAGTCAATCCACCCCGTGGCTGAGCAATATAAGGCCACTTGCAGAAGACTGATGGGTAGGTCAGTGTGCTATCTGGGTTTTTCCCTCAAAGCACACTGACCCATTCATATCACCCCACACACATGATGTGTATTACAAGGATCAGTGTGCAGGCCGACAGTCCAGACCACAAAACTCAGGACAGGTCCTATTTCTATCTGGGTTAGTGGCTATGAATCCGCGGCTCCTATTCATTGAATGAATGGGGCTGGTGCATGGGCAGCTCATGGATAACATCTGTGTGCCGCCCATAAGATGGCCATGCCATTCAATAATGGCCATGTACTGTATTATAGTATTTGCAGGTAGCATATAGTGGACCAGGAGAAACTAGTCAATTTGATTCACTTACAGAAAACGGTCCATATAATTTGCAAGCTATTGATTTAAATGCCTGCTGACTCGGGGCATAGGAGTCCAGTGGGCGGTCCTACTCTGTGACCAATAGCCTTTCCAGTATGAGTGCAGAAATAGCTGTCAGTTACCAAGTAGGACCGCCCACTGGACTCCTAAGTCAGCGGAGCATGTATATAAATAAAGAATTACATATACATTAGTCTGCACAGCTGCTTGTACTCTTTACTATGATCAAGGTGATGGATACTGGTTTATATATCGATTAGTCCTAAAACCAGACCTGTCAACATTTACTTGTATTTTGAGTACTGGGAATAACATGTTTTTAGATGAAAATTAGTCAAACTTTATTTAAAGCTATAAAGATAAGGCGCTTGTGACATTTCTGTCACAGACTAATATCAAATTTAATATCAGATTTTCTGAAGTATTATTCTAGTATAGTCTTCTGAGAACACAATACTGGCATGTCCTTTAATACAAAATCCTCTTTCATTCTTTGACTTTGACTCTATTTTACAAGGACAGACATGTTGTCAGGATTTAAAATCAATTTTTTTATTGAAATTTTGCAAATAAACTTTAATAAAATGATCATGATCCAGAGTTTTCGGGGTTTTTTTTTTGGTCCTATCTGTTTCTATGCATTCAGGCTATAAGCATGCCCTTTGTAGTATAATTTTGCAGGCATTAACCCATCCATTTACCCCACCTATGTCTAAGTACAGATGTAACCACTTTTAACTCGTCTCCAGTTCCTTTCTCTTAATGTATCAGACCACATTGCTTTTATAAAACTTTATAATTTGTGGCACATTCAGTTTATCTTGCCATGACCAGTCAAGAGGACAGGTGAAGCCGGACACATCTGTATATTCCATGGGATGAAAGGAGCATAGGACTAAGCAGGGTTTGCTTATAGCTCATACCTATACATGGGTGAAACTCCAAAGATTCATTTTGCAAATATTCATAAGGTTCTTCCATAAGTTTTGCTTCAGAACGAACAAGAATTTCCCAAGAGGAAGTGTGGAAACATAACAAATACTCATGGCATTCGGCATTCCTTCACAGCCCTCCTTAGTCACCTTCTGGCTTATTCTAGCCTCCTGGGTGATGCAATGGGCCCTCAAAGAAACACTAAAGCCCAATCACACACCTTGGAGAGCGCCAATGTCATAACACTTTGACCTAAGTTTCATTAAGAAGGCGCTCCCTCCATGACTTCAGAGTCACAAGCGCAGGTCTCAGAAGTCTTCGGGGTACGTGATACCACTGAGAAGGCCAGAAGATATGTGAAGAGGACCATGAGGGCGTCCGGAGAGAGGTGAGGGAAAGTGAGTATTAGTGTTAGTTACTTCACTTCCCATCTGTCTCCTCTTATTATACTCTAGGGTTTGAACAAACCACTGAGTATATTGATTCATTGACGACAAGCCCAAAAATTTTGGAAAACTGAACTGGTTTGCTCATCTCTATCTATAACCATGAGGATATATAGACTTGAAAAGAATCTCTGGATATACAATGGATATTCTTATTCTTATTTTTCTGCTTCCTCTTCTTCTTCCTCTTCTTCCTCTTCTCCTTCCTCTTCTTCTTCTTTCTCTTCCTCCTCTTCTTCCTCCTCTTCCTCCTCTTTTTCCTCTTCTTCTTCTTCTTCCTCTTCTTCTTCTTCTTTATTGCTAAAAACTTTCACTTTCCTAATACAAAAACATCCAATACTATAAAAATAAAATCTACTAGTTGATTGAATGATTCTTCCTCTTCTTCTTCTTCTTCTTCTTCTTCTTCTTCTTCTTCTTCTTCTTCTTCTTCTTCTTCTTCTTCTTCTTCTTCTTCTTCTTCTTCTTTTTCCTCTTCTTCTTCCTTTTCCTCCTCTTCTTCCACTTCTTCCTCTTCTTCTTCTTCTTATTCCTCTTCTTCTTCCTCCTCTTCTTCTTCTTCATTGCTTAAAACTTTCACTTTCCTAATCCGAAAACATCCAATACTATTAAAATAAAATCTACCAGTTGATTGAACGGCAAACCCTTTGGGATCAAAAAGCTTCCCATCACGGAGGTATAGCCAAGATTTGGTGGTATTGCTCTTGACAATGATAAAGCTGTGTATTGGTTTTCCATGATTACCAAAAGACAAAGACATTCACCTAAAGTATAAATCAGACGGATGGTTCAGGTTGTAAAATGTTGTAAAAACTAAGATGGATATTTCTTCATTCCATCAAGTTATACCTTTTCCCCTCCGCTATCTTTATTTGATTCGTCTACAAGTCCGAAAGTTTCTCCCCTGTTTAATAAGAAGTCTGTGCAAGTAGAAGAAGTACCCTGGATAATAAACCTTCCCAACTCAAATTCCCATCTCTTCTTTGCGATCAATATTCCACGCAGACAGAAAATACATACACTAGAGAAGGAGTGTATCTTTATTTCCATGCTCTTTGATAAAGTATAATGGTCTGATTTGATTAAGCTCAGTTTCTGAGACAATAAATTGATTTTAAATGTGTTATAAATGTAGATGCTTAATGCTTTCATTTCCCAGGGACTGTTAAGATCTATAGACCTGACAATACCTTAACTCACTTTGTGGTAAATGTTAGACCCATAAGGAGTCCACAGGCTTAATGATAAAAGGATGTAGCTATCTTGATTAATACTAGATGAGCCAGGGATTTAATAACCCGGACAAGGTCTGAGAATTCATTGTTGGGAAAGTTCATGGTACTATAACTGTTCAAGAGCAAGTCACCTCTAAGACATCTCAGAGGAGGACTCAACTAGTTGTGCGTTAAAAGAGTATGACATGATCCCTTGTCTTATGATGGATTTGTAAGAAGTGACATCGACACCTGCCTTGCAAAGAAAGCCTCAAAACGTAGCTAGATACATAGATATTACCTTGCTAGAGTCAGATGTAAATCTCCTTCCTAGACTTATTTATTATTACATGACACTATTATCATGACTGTGTGCCACCCCACAAGGGACACATGGCAGATGACATAGATGGCCTGGCACCATATACTTTTGACCAAAATATACCCTAACAATAAATGTATGGGTTAGGAGCAGGGCCAGAGTCTCTGCAGAACTTTGCCCTCACCTCCCTGCGCTCTCGAGTCCCCGCTTCCGTGTCTTTGGAGGCAGGCCAGAACCTACGCAGTGATGTGCGGGGGTAGGCGGTCTCCTCTTGAGTCGGACAGGGGGCTTCTGATTTGGACCTAGCGGCAGTCCGAAGCCTATCTGAGTAGGGCTCTGGCTCCGGACTGCGCTGGCTATTGACTTGTACTTGTGTCTTGCTAGTAAGCGTTTCTCCTGTATCTGATTGCCTGTATTTCTGACCCCTTGTCTTGACCTATGACATTGCCTTTGCCTCCTGATTTTGTAGTGTGCCTGCTCCTGTATATGACCCCGGCTAGCCTCTAGACCTCCACTTCCTGAATTACCGTTTTGTACTGCTCCACCGCTCTTGTTACCAACTGGACTAGCCTGACATTCCGGACTGTACAACCACCTCTCTGTTGCCACCTTTTGACCACCCGCCACAGCTTTCTTTCTTAGCCATACACTGCTACCCAAAAAGAGATCTCAGTGTCTAGTTTACCGTGATTTGTGGTGCGTAGTGTTTGGTGTTTCCCGACCCGTCCCACTCCACCTGGCAGTGCAGCCAAGTCCATCCCCATCATCTGGGACTCTGGTGAACACCATTGTGAGGTTGGAGTTGGTGCAGCCTGGGGGACACACGGCACCATGTTACCATTTTGATCAATGTATCTACTACTGGTTCTCACTTGTGACTGTATTACAGTGGTAGTTTAGCATTGTATAGTACTGTTGTGACCTTGATCTATGTATGGAGCTGTTATTTGTCATTGTATGATTGTATTATATAAATACTGTGCAAAATTTTTAAGCAGATGTTGAATAAATGCTGACTTCATTGGTTTTGTTTTGTCGACAAAATAAAGTGAATGAATAAAAGATATATTTCAATCCCATCATGATTTGGTGTGACCGCCCTTTGCCTTCCTTCTATTCCTCTAGGTACACTTGCAGGCATGATACTTGTACCACTGATTCTGCTTAGTAAGGATCATCCCCTCATATTACTGTACTTCTGCATCACCAACCCCAACCCTTCTCCTTCCAACCCCTCCCAGTTACCCCCCTTTCCCTGTAAATAAGACACACCGCAATAAGGGTTGGATTATTTGGCCACAGCAGCCATTTAATATAATACAAAACATATAAATAATGAGCTAGCAAAGCCCAAATATGCATAAAAAATAAATAGTTGAAATATTCAAAACTTATACCCATTTAACTATAACAACCCCCCCAACCAGAAAACTGAGAATAAATGTATGAGAGGGACCTTGGAACTAAAAAGATCTGGCCACAACTCTGACCACCAATACCAACTTACACCAGCCGCAAAACCACAGGCTCAGGGGCACCAAAAATTCCAGGTGGCTATAGCACCAAACCACTAAAAGCCCCTCCCTGGGAGACCACCCAGCATGAGTTCAAAAGCAAGCCAGACCACACCGTTAAATTTAAGGGGGAAACTACCCGCCATGTTTCCCCCACAGAATTTCAAAACCAACTCTAGAAACTCCTTACCCTGCAACCCCGGTGCCATGACAAGACAAGCAACTAAAACATCCTCCCCAACCATAAAATCAAAAACCTCTCTAAAGGGAAGATGGGATTGCTTGCTTCCCAGAATGACTAGGAAATGATGGCGGTGCCTTATAAGCCCTCCTCTGGAGATTTGCACTAAAATGGCGCTCCTCCCCTAGCAACCCCCATAGAGTACCGAGAGTACTGTCATGGCAGCCTCCCGTGAGTACTGCGCCACCTGTCCACCATTACTGTTTTAAAGGAACTTGGTAGAGACATTGTTCCTAAGCCCAGATCTTCTGTGGAGGTAGGCTTGCCCAATCCTTCTGTCTCTTCATGTAATCCCAGACAGACTGGATGATCAGGGTCAGGGTCTGTGGGTTCTATATCATCACTTCCAGAACTCCTCCTCCAAAGGACGGCCACACTAAATATTGATAGGATTTAGATTTCTCTTTTCTTCGTTCACTTCATTTTGTTTATTGGCAAAAATTATGTTAACCCTTATATTTTTTATTCTATAGCATTTTTCAACACCGGTCGGAAACCTTTGCACAGCACTGTTGTGCCGACAGGGGCATTACTATCGGGATAGCAGTGGTAGCGGCTGCCAAAGGGCCTGGGACATTAGGGGGCCTGGTGGCAGTGGGGTGGCCATGTCAAAAGTTCACCACGGGGCCCTGCCATTCCAAGTTATGCCGCTGAGTGCTGGATCCTTCACAGTGCCTGATGGACCGAAGTTACTTATAATGTGGTCTGTAAGTATCCAGTATGTTTACAGTAAGAATACTATTGCATCTTGCACTATTCTTCCCATTAAATAGGATACAATCTCCAGTGGGGTATTCAGTAGTAAGTGGAAAAGTGTGAATACAGCCCAAATGTTACTTTTCAGATCTAGATCAAACGTAAATAAAATCAGCCCTTTAAACCTTATGTAAAAAATTACATGTTACTTGGAAACCTAGATTCTTTCTCATGTTATTTATTTCTTAGATATTTCTCTTTCCTCCCTCATTATTTTTAATAAGAAACTATAAAAAGTGGAAAAATGGCTTCTTTCAAGTTCCCCTTGCTGTGGCCACATGCTTTTCCTAAATTGCCAAATGACAATTTGTCGTAATATTTAGGGAGACGCTGTTTCCCCCAGATCTCTGCGTAATGAGTCATATTCTATAATCTGATAAAGTTCTATCTCATTTGAGAAGAAACAAGAACTCGAAAAGAAGTAAGAAATGTGTGAATAGAATTTTAACAACGTAACAACATCTCGAGGCCGGTAATTTTTTTTATTTTTTATTACTTTCTGTGTAGATGGAACTGTGGAGGTGGTCAAACACAAAAGACTTCATTACTATGACAATGGTAGGGAATCAGGAAATAAATATCTGACAATTGAAATCCGGGCCAGAACTTGGAAGAGGATGGCGAGATATGTGATGCGTATAGACGTGCCGGCGCATTCATTCTTTCTGCAATTCTGCTGATGATTATTGATTCTAAAACCTCCCATAAATCCGTAAACAAATAGAATTGATTCAGATCGCAGTTTGTTTTAAGATTTAATTACTTATTTAATTAACCCATCAAAAATAAAGGAATTCCCGAGCTCCAATCTTAAAAACACAGGATGAATCAAAAGTTTTTAATTTAGATTTAGATCATTTTCAGTTTGTTCTGCACTTCATTCTAATCCCGCTGGTGGAATCTCTGTGGTTAACCTGTTCACTGATGTGCTAGGAGGGAAGATTAATAAACATACTTACTAGTATTTGGCTAGAGATTATTATTTTTTTTTAGATAAAAGGTATGTGTTGCTTTTGAAAGAACTTCGATTTACTTAGTAAACTTTTGAGCAGAATTGTTAAGAGTAGAGATTGTTGGGAATGTGTAACGTGACTGGAGTAGGATGTGGGCCCCAGTGTACAAGAAGAACATAGCTGAACTAGAGAGAGTACAGAGAATGGCGACCAGGATTATTAGGGGAATGGGTGGATTTTAGTACAACGGACTTGGGGTTATTCAGTTTAGAGAAAAGACGTCTACGGGGGGATCTAATAACAATGTACAAATACATGAAGGGACAATACAAAGAACTTTCTAAGGATATTTTTACTCCTAGGCCAGTGACAGTGACAAGAGGACATCCTCTACGTCTGGAGGAGAGAAGGTTTCACCAGAAACATAGAAGGGGATTCTTCACAGTAAGAACAGCGAGGCTCTGGAGCTCTCTGCCCCAGGAAATGGTGATGGTGGATTCATTGAGCAAGTTCAAAGAGGGACTGGATGCCTTTCTTAAAGAGAAAAATGTTATAGGTTTTAGATATTGAGACACGTCAATCCAGGGTCTAATACTGAATACCAGATTGGAGTCGGAAAGGTTTTTTTTCTCTGACATGGGGCAATTGGCATCAGTCTCATGGGGTTTTTGTGCCTTCCTCTCAATCTACACTGTAGGGGACTGTAGGGTTATAGGTTGGACTTGAATTACTGATGTCTTCATCCAACCTCATCTTCTATGTAACTATCCATGTACTGTAACATCACTGTGTTCATATTCCTTGTACTGTGTGCATTATCCCCATACTGTGACATAACATAGTGCCAACATATTTCGTTCACCATGAGCTACATCCTGTGACTGAGACTGGTGGTCGAGAGCCACATTTAAATAAATAAAAGTAGATTTACAGATATTTTACTGTCATTATAATAGTGGTATTATATTATATCATGTAATTGGTACTGCTAATAGGTTTTAGTACATATTTAATATTGTCAGTATTTAGATCATATTATAACTAGGGATGGGTGAACCAATTGGTTTAGAATCAGATTCGTCCCAAAATTACCAAAAGTTTTGGGTTCGTCTAGGGGCCACACGGTGGCTCAGTGGTTAGCACTACAGCCTTGCAGCGCTGGGGTCCTGGTGTTCAAATCCTGCCAAGGGCAAAAAACCATCTGCAAAGAGTTTGTATGTTCTCCCCGTGTTTGCATGGATTTCCATCCCATATTCCAAAAAAGACATACTGATAGGGAAAAATGTACATTGTGAGCTCTATGTGGGGCTCACAATCTACATAAAAAAAAAAAAGTTTTGGGTTCGTCTGAACAAAAAAATCCACAAAATGCTATTACCGTATTTTACGGACTATAAGGCGCACTGGACTATAAGGCGCATTGCCCATGAGTGCCTTATAGTCCGTCTCGGTTCATATATAAGGCGCACCGGACTATAAGGCGCAGTCCGGTGCGCATTATATGTTATTGAAAGCGACGGCACGCAGACTTTGCCAGTAGCCGCTTAACCCCCCGCGTGCCAGCCGCTTCTATTGGAAGCGCTCAGCAGGCGAGGAGTTAAAGGGGCTCTATCAGCAAAATCATGCTGATAGAGCCTAACCGTAAAAGTTATATTAAACTACCCCCCCCCCCCCGTTTTAAAATAAAACCCTGAAACAGAATGTGAAACTTACCGAACGGTGCAGGGTGGGAGGGCATTCAGGCCTCCTCTTCCTCCGATGTTCCGTCCTCCTCCTCCGGCGCTTGCGAACTGATAATGGCCTGGGCGCATGCGCAGTAGCCGTAGTAGAAGCATTATGATATTGCGCATGCGCCCAGGCCATTATCAGCTCGCGAGCGCCGGAGGAAGTGGTCAGGACATCAGAGGAAGAGGAGGCCTGAATGCCCGCCCACCCTGCACCGCTCGGTAAGTTTCACATTCTGTTTCAGGGTTTTATTTTAAAACGGGGGGGTAGTTTAATATAACTTTTAAGGGTGCATTCACACTACGGAACGCCGGCGTGTATCACAGCCGTACACGCTGGCGTTACAGCAGGGCTGCCGGACACTTCCCATTCATTTCTATGGGAGCCGGCATGCGAGCGCTCCCCATAGAAATGAATGGACTGCTTTTTTCCATTCATTTCTATGGGGAGCGCTCACATGCCGGCTCCCATAGAAATGAATGGGAAGTGTCCGGCAGCCCTGCTGTAACGCCGGCGTGTACGGCTGTGATACACGCCGGCGTTCCGTAGTGTGAATGCACCCTTACGGTGCCTTTTATGTATGTATGTAAGCGGCACGCAGACTTTGCCGCCGCTTCCATCCATATATAAGGCGCACCGGACTATAAGGCGCACTTACGATTTCTGAGGAAATCGTAGGTTTTTATGTGCGCCTTATAGTCCGGAAAATACGGTATACTGTAAGTTCTCCTCAGACCCCAAAGTGGAGGTCCAGGGAAGGGAAGGACAACCTTCCTCACCTCTTCCGGGTGTCCATCAGTTCCCGACGCCCCTACAAGCCTCCAGTTGGCATCCATAAGTCCCAGAGATACCCAGGAGAGGTGAGACAAGATGAGTAAATTCCTTCAAACACATTTACTTAAAAATATCAAGAGAAAATACATTATTTCCACAACCACTGTCCTGTTTTAACTGTTTGTTATCAAAGGGGACCCAATTCTTACCATTGTTATATGGTCATTGATTTATAGATACGCCCCTGAAATTATTTGATAGACAAGCCCTGAAATTTGATGTTTGGTGTATGTTTTCTCGTAATGGGTTTTGCGTACCCGTACTGCTGGAAACTCTTGTCTACCACCCATAACAGCTTACATGTCACTGATAGAAGGAAGCAAGAAACATCATGTACACTGAGCAATAAACCGGTTTATAGAAAATAACATTTCTCAATAAAAATGTCAAATGCTCTATCTCCTAGCAGATAATAACTGGACAACACAATGATGGATGACTGCACATTACTTGGAAGCAATATGTTTCGAAATACCATTTTAAGGGAGACACATTACCCAGTCTGGGCATTTATATTACACACCAAGAATGTCACCGCTGATAAAGACCAGCTTATCCAAACTTGACTCCCCTTTTCCTCCCCACTGTAAGATTTTATACCTACTTGATGCCTATTGAGGTGTAGTCTAAAGGGGACCATTCACACCAAGGTGTTGATGGTTGACTGTCTAAGATCTGATATACAATTTAGTCCATATTGGCCATTACAGTCTTCAAACTGACCCTTCATATTCAATTACTCCGGGCCAGGATTTGACATCTCACAGAAGGATCCTTCAAGTAACAGCCTGTAGGACTACATACACAGTAAAGGACTAGTGACTATGAAACAAAATCTTAAACACTGTCAACTTTTTCCATATGTTGGCTGCCTGTCAGCTAAAACCATCATTTATTGTTACATTTTACCTGACTAACAATAGTTTTGGATGAAATCATCAATTTTAAATACCTTTAGACTAAGTTGGCTCTGCATGTCCATCCACCCTATTTTGTGCTTCCTGCTCCAGTGATGACCTCCAGAAGTGGTGACATGTCTCACAGCCAATCCAATGGTTGTATCGGACCCCAGTTGTAGTCAGTGAATGGTCACAGGTTTCAATAGGCCATTTCAGGGGGTCATTACTGCTCAGTGGATGTACACCGGTCAATGGGTACCGTGCTGCCTTGAAATTACTTTAACTATTCATTGAATTTGCCTGCAAAATCGCTACAAGTAGGTTTTGATCCGGGGTTTTTATACTGACTGCCAGATTGGAGTCAGGAGGGAATTTTTCCCCTGAAATGGAGCAATTGGCATAAGCCTCATGGGGTTTTTACCTTCCTCTGGATCAACACTGTAGGGATTGTAGGGTTATAGATTGGACTTGATGGACTGATGTCTTCATCCAACCTCATCTACTATGTAACTATGTAAGTATCAGTATCTTTATCTGTAGTTTGTTATGCTCCAAATTGAAATATTTAGTGTATCAAATGTGCTACTCATGCTAAAATTATCCCGGTGTCATCTTCAGGTCTGTTCAGGCCTCCATGCATCTTGGTCACCACTGCGGCCCAATAACTGGCCTCAGTGGTCATATGGGGCATATCCAATATAACCCCTGTGGCCCAATCATAGGTCTCAATGGTGATCCCAGGGCGTGTGGCATCAGACAGAGACCAGAAGAGACCTGAAGAGATTACTGGCCATCCAGGAGACATAAGGCAAGGAGAGTATAACTGCAGGTTATTTTCCCTCACTATCCCTAGGCCTTCACGTATTATTCTCTGGGGTCTTAGGGGACTGTAGAGTATAATAGTATTTGAGTATAATAGTGGGTGACAAACCCAAAAAATTTTGTCAAATTTTTTTGGGAAATTTCGGGGCGGATTTGGTCCTAAATGAATCGGTTCACTTATCCCTAGACGTCAGCCACAGCTGCAGAGCATAAAAACTCTCTACTGTTCATAACTGTTATTTACACAAAACTGAAGACCCCTCTAAGGGTTAATATTCCCCTGCAAGCATTACTGCACAGTTTAACACAATCTAATAATCACCAGCTGCCAGAGACTTTGTACCAGCTCCACCAGAACTGCCTGTGTGCACTGCGGACAATCTCTTGATCATCTCTAATGCGCCTTCTGCTCTGGATATAGTGTGTAGTCCATGATGATTTCCTTCTTCTTCAAGCTGCCTGCTTTCTTATGCTTAGGACTTATTAGGTAGCAGCTGCACGCTTGGCCTTTTGAGACATATTTAACATGTAGGTTGTGTACGCAGTATTATCATTGGGAAGCCGCAGCAATGCACACATCTTACGTCCCTCAGCACTGGAGGGATTTCCAACATCAGCCCATGGCAATCTGCAGAGGAAATCAGAGCTCTCATACTGTTACCACGCAAATTAATAATCTTATTATCTCATGGACCACTATGTGTTTGCATACATAATTATACTAGTAGTAAACCTCTCCGTATTCAGTCGTAGCATGGTCTGCTAGTCTAATAAACAGATGGCAAGCTTAGGATATGTATGCTTATATTGGGTAATGTAGCCTAGATGTGTTTGTCAGCATAGCAAAAAAATGTTACAAATATTTTTTAAGAATTTATTATTATTTTTAAAAAAAAAAAAAATTTCATTACATATATATATATATATATATATATATATATATATATATATATATTCATTATATATATATTCCGCACCTTCACTTATTATTCTCTGGGGTCCGGTTTTTGAGTGACAAATTTTCCAAAACATTTGAAGACAACCCCAACCTGAGAGTTTGGGGTCATCTTCAAGTCTTTTGGAAAATTCAGATTGAACCTGGTTTGATCCGAACTGGTTCGCTCATCTCTACTAGAAACATGGAAAATTAAAAGCAGCTGCGCCGAAAAGTTCTTAATAAATAGGTTTGACATAAAAATATAATGAAAACTACAGCTCATTTTTTGACGATACATTCCCTTTAAGCCTATTACTAGAGATGAGCGACTAGTACTCGATCGAGTAGGTGTTCGATCGAATACTACAGTATTCGAAATACTCGTACTCGATCAAATGCTACTCGCTGTTCGAAGTTAAGATTCGATGCAGAACCAGCGTTGATTGGCAGAATGCTATACATTGCCAATCAACGCTGGTTCTTCTCTTACCTTTAGAAGTCTTCTCCTGCGCGGACATGCGCAGTCGGCTCTGCCCAGGCCCGATGCCTAGGCAGAGTGAATTCAGAGCTGGAGAAGGACACGGGACGCTGCGCAGGGAGAAGGCTTCTAAAGGTAAGAGAAGAACCAGCGTTGATTGGCAATGTATAGCATTCTTCCAATTCAAAGCTGGTTCTGCATTGAATCTTAACTTCGAACAGCTAGTAGTATTTGATTGAGTGCGAGTATTTCGAATACTGTAGCGGGGACGCTGCACAGGGGGAAGAATCCAGCCTGACCCTCACTCATGAACTTGGTAAGTAGAATTTGATCAAATGTTGCGTACCCCTGAAACGAGTATTTCCCCCCATAGACTATAATGGGGTTTGAAACCCGTTCGAACAGTTGAACAGTGGGCGACTGTTCGAATCGGATTTCGAACCTCGAACATTTTAGTGTTCGCTCATCTCTACCCATTACACCTTCTTGGGTGGGGGGAGCCATGTCAAAAGTTCACCACGGGGCCCCGCCATTCTTATGCCAGTGTTTCTAAGCACTATTGTCCCTGCACTTGTTGATGACTTATAGACTTCTTATTGCTGGGCACCATTATCGTCTCCTGAAGGTTCCCCTCGCTGAAGTTTATGACACTTGCATAGGTTTCTTTTTGTTACACATTATTTTCTGACCTGTCCATTTATGAAACAAAGGAGCATTCAGATAATTGAACACAAAGGCGTCAGCAAATTTAGATGTCGCCCTGTGCCTCTAAGGCTCTATGCACATTGCGGTCTGACTACTATTTAGACAGAAGAGATGTCGACAGTCTGATAATCACTGGTATAGCTATAGAGATTGCAGTGGTCACAGTGGTGACTGAGCCCAGAAGGAAGAGGACCCTTAAGTCACCCTCGACACTCTAGGCTCAGATACATTCCTATGATCTCCTTTCTGATTTTTTTCAATATCTGACAGTTTGTGCGTTATCTATTTATTACCCTGCCCTCTGGTGCACTGGAGTGAGATGTATGTGATCCTTCTCAGAAAGGAGAAAATTAACCCTTCATTGCAAAAATGACTATTGTAAGCAGCATATAGTAAAGGAGAGACTCTGTGGGGAGGCTGTGATACAAAATGGGGAATGATAACTACATGGGGAGCACCAACAATATATATATAGAAAAATGGGAAACTTGTGTACACACAGACCAAAATACTATATGGAAAAGGGCTGTACTGTGTGAAGGAGGTCATAAGGCACTGGAATGGACGGTGCTGGTTATAGATGCTTCACTTCAGCCTCTCTGGTACTCTTTACAATGCAGTGCAGATATGTGCGCTCCCTTAGGGTATGTTCACGCTGAGTTTTTGGCAGCGGATTTTGACGCAGAATCTGCCTCAAAACCCACCTCCAAAAACTTAAATGGGAGCCTCTCACTTTTTTCCCACTAGCTAGTAGCGGAAAACAGAAGTGACATAAGCTATCTTGCCGCGGATTCCGAGGTTGAATCAGCCGTGGCGTTCGCGGCTCCAGACACGCTCCTTTTTAGGTCCATTCATTCAGGCCTAAACAGGAGCCGAATTCTAGCCGTACAGAATGTTCACATGGTGGAAAAGGTTTCCGCGACTTTTTCCTCCATGTCAACAATCCCTTAGGGTTCAGAGGCTTTTGACTATACCTCTTCCTCTGCAGTGAACTTGTGGGGAACTTTCTCCATCCCCTGATGAGTCCTATGAGGGATGAAAGACATTGGGATGTTTTTGTAAGGACTACGAGTTTAAAGTGGTGAGAGCTAGTGTGAGTATGGCGAATGCCCGGTGAACATCATCTGCCAGCGTGTGTAGTGCCAACAGTAAAATTCGGAGGCGGTGGTGTTATGGTGTGGTTGTGTTTTTCATGGAGGGGGCTTGCACTCCATGTTGTTTTGCGTGGCACTATCACAGCACAGGCCTACATTGATGTTTTAAACACCTTCTTGATTCCCACTGTTGAGGAGCAATTCGGGGATGGCGTTTACATCTTTCAACACGATGGAGCACCTGTTCATACTGCACGGCCTGTGGCGGAGTGGTTACACGACAATAACATCTCTGTAATGGCCTGGCCTGCACATAGTCCTGACTTGAATCCTATAGAACACCTTTGGGATGTTTTGGAACGCCGACTTCGTGCCAGGCCTCACCGACCTACATCTATACCTCTCCTCAATGCAGCACTCCGTGAAGAATGGGCTGCCATTCCCCAAGAAACCTTCCAGCACCTGATTGAACGTCTGCCTGCGAGAGTGGAAGCCGTCATCAAGGCTAAGGGTGGGCCAACGCCATATTGTATCCAGCATTACCGATGGAGGGCGCCACCAACTGGTAAGTCATTTTCAGCCAGGTGTCCGGATACTTTTGATCACATAGTGTACTTTATTAACAGAATGCCCTATGAAAGCAGATAATCTCATCTTTCGTATCAAACCAGGATCACTTTTCTACATTATAAGATGTCTGAGATCTATCTATTTAATGTGTCCCACCCCACCCCACCCCACCCCTAGCTTCAACTTCCCTGCATTATACAAGAGCCTGTCTACCTGTTCATTGTAAGAGGTACATAGAGTTCAGTTATCACTAGAGAACAGGGAAATAAAGTGCGGAATTTCTGAGTTAATAAAATATGCTACATTATTTGTTAACATCATAAGTAGAGATGAGCAAACAGTGTTCTATCGAACACATGTTCGATCGGATATCAGGCTGTTCGATGTGTTCGATTTGAATCGAACATCACGTGGCAAACTCCAAAAAAATTTGATTCCCCTCCCACCTTCCCTCGCGCTTTTTTTGCACCAATAACAGCGCAGAGGAGGTGGGACAGGAACTACGACAATGGGGGCATTGAAAAAAATCGGAAAAAGTCATTGGCTGCCGAAATCAGGTGACCTCCATTTTAGACGAATAGTGGATTTCAAATCCGGGTCATATGAGAATGTGAACTTTGTGACTAAGAGACAGGGATAGCTGTAGAGGCAGGGATAGCTAGGGATAACCTTTATTTAGGTAGGAATGTTATTAAAAATAACTTTTTGGGGCTCTATCGGGTGTGTAATTGTGATTTTTGTGAGATAAACTTTTTCCCATAGGAATGCATTGGACAGCGCTGATTGGCCAGAGTACGGAATTCGACCAATCAGCGCTGGCTCTGCTGGAGGAGGTGGAGTCTAAGATCGCTCCACACCAGTCTCCATTCTGGTCCGACCTTAGACTCCGCCTCCTCCAGCAGAGCCAGCGCTGATTGGTCGAATTCCGTACTCTGGCCAATCAGCGCTGGCCAATGCATTCTATTAGCATGATGAAGTAGAGCTGAATGTGTGTGCTTAGCTCAACTACGCCGGTGGAGTAGTTGAGCTAAGCACACACATTCAGCTTTGCTTCATCAGGCTAATAGAATGCATTGGCCAATCAGCGCTGGCCAATGCATTCTATTAGCGTGAGCTGAGTGTGCACAAGGGTTCCAGTGCACCCTCAGCTCTGATGTAGCAGAGCTGAGTGTGCACAAGGGTTCTAGTGCACCCTCGGCTCTGCTACATCTGATGTAGCAGAGCCGAGTGTGCACAAGGGTTCTAGTGCACCCTCGGCTCTGCTACATCTGATGTAGCAGAGCCGAGTGTACACAAGGGTTCTAGTGCACCCTCAGCTCTGATGTAGCAGAGGCAAGTGTGCACAAGGGTTCTAGTGCACCCTTGGCTCTGCTACATCTGATGTAGCAGAGCCGAGTGTGCACAAGGGTTCTAGTGCACCCTCGGCTCTGATGTAGCAGAGCCGAGTGTGCACAAGGGTTCTAGTGCACCCTCGGCTCTGCTACATCTGATGGGCTGCTGAGTCTCTGCATACCCATAGGAATGCATTGGCCAGCCTTCGGCCAATCAGCGCTGGCTCTGCCGGAGGAGGCGGAGTCCAAGGTCGGACCTGAATGGAGACTGGTGTGGAGCGATGTTAGACTCCACCTCCTCCAGCAGAGCCAGCGCTGATTGGTAGAATTCCGTACTCTGGCCAATCAGCGCTGTCCAATGCATTCCTATGGGAAAAAGTTAGCTTGCGAAAATCGCAAGCTGACAGGGATTTCCATGAAATAAAGTGACTTTTATGCCCCCAGACATGCTTCCCCTGCTGTCCCAGTGTCATTCCAGGGTGTTGGTATCATTTCCTAGGGTGTCATAGTGGACTTGGTGACCCTCCTGAGACGGATTTGGGTTTCCCCCTTAACGAGTATATGTTCCCCATAGACTATAATGGGGTTTGAAGCCCGTTCGAACACTCGAACAGTGAGCAGCTATTCGAATCGGATTTCGAACCTTGAACATTTTAGTGTTCGCTCATCTCTAATCATAAGTGCTGAAGACCAGGATACAGATACAGACAGGGATTTAAAAGCGCAGCAGGAGATTAGAGGAGTGAGTATTACTCAGTTTTTTTTTATATTAGTTGTAAGCTTTTGTAAATTCCATGCGGCTGGACAACCTATACAGTATGCATCGTATAATGACTACTTTAGAAGAAAGAAGCTTTCTGTCTTGACATATTCTGTTGCTGATTCCCTAACTGAAGCAAGCATCAATCGTCTTCATCATTCACTCTCTGTATGTACTAGTATGGCAAGGACCACATCATCATTTCTCTTCTGTAATGTAGCCACATCAGTACCTGTGGGTTTACAGCTGCATCTCAATGATTAGAGGAGACAGTCGAGCATCTAATAAGTCAGACAAGATAGCAGGTCTGAGTGTAAGTGTTATTCCGCTGGTCCCAACGTGAGAATATTAGTAGAATGAGTGTCACATTCACTATTATGCCATTAGATTAGCATGTTGTATTTCGCTCGCGGAAGCAATGAAAACCAAATAAATATTTCAAGCTGTGACATTAGTTCTAGTAGAAGTCAATGAAGAAGAACATTTTTAAAGGTGACATAGCGAGTAGAAGAGGCAGGTTCTGTTGTCAGACAATCTGAGTAATTACATGAAGCAGCTTTTTGTTGGTTGTCAGCAGATTGTATTTGTCTCATTGGTTTCTTCTAATCATTCTCACATAAACTTATATTCGGATTTGCTTATCATGGCAGAAAACTATGGGGTTTCTAACATATCTAGGGCAGACTTTAAGATGGTCAAGACCTATAAGTACCTGGGTGAACTCCTCAATAATAAGCTGGACTGGGCTGATCACCTGGAGGCGCTGCACAGAAAGGGTCACAGCAGCCTCTACCTGCTCAGGAGGCTGAGGGTCTTTGGAGTCCAGGAGGTACTTCTTAGGGTCTTTTTCAACTCTGTGGTAGCATCAGCCATCGGAGTGGCCAGCTGGGGGTGTAGTATACTAGCCAGGGACAGAAATAGACTTGACAGCCTGATTAGAAGGGCCAGCTCTGTCCTGGGGAGCCCCCTGGATCCAGTACAGGTGGTGGGTGACAGAAGGATACTGCCCATGGTGAGCTCCATGCTGATGAATAACTCCCATCCCATGTATGAGACCGTGATATCACTGGGCAGTACTGTCAGTGACCGACTGCTTCCGATTAAAAAGCAGTTACACGCGGAAACCTGCGGACCCCATAAACTATAATGGGGCCATTGGGTTTCCGCCAGGTTTATGCTGAAACCAGCAGAGAGAAATGTCCTATTGCAGTCTTTTATGTAAATTCTAACTCAAGTGTGAATCCAGCTTGAATGCTTTCTAGTCATGCCAAGCAGGAGAGTCTCAATTAAAAAGGATCAGAACAACAGACTGACACAATAGAACTAATACAATGATGATGATGAACTTGAGCATGTATCTGTTTGAACTATAACCAAAGTAGAAAGCTTCCACCTTGTTTGTTTTTACACTACAGCCAAAGATAACTGATATGTTCTCCATCTGCATCCATCACTATATTAATTTGTCAGTTCGTTGTTCTGATCCTATGATGGATTAGAACAATAGACTGATGTGAACTTAACCTAGTTTATTATGAGCCAAGCAGACTCGCAGCCCATTCATAATAATACACATTTGTAGCCATTTGTAAATATAGACAATAATAAGATCAGTCCATGTTGACTTCCAGATACCAACACTATATTCTTTATCTACAGTGCACAGTAACATGATTTAATAAAATAATATTGAGTACCAGCAGTAGTTTTATTTACTGGAAATTACCTCCTTTTATAAGTATTTTATAGCGGACGACCACTATACGATGAGAAATATATTAAAGAATGCTTTTGTAGAATGCAAGATCTATTCATTTTCTGGGAATTGGAGTACAGGCTGGAGACACATGCACCCTTCACTTGACCTCACTCTTGCTTTTCATACATAAGAAGACTATATATTTGTTTCATGCATTATGACTGTTAGCCTCTATGGTTACTGCTATAATAGAAGCCTCTATGGTTACTGCTATCACAGAACTTCCCTCTTGTAAACAGTGAATACTATCTATGTACTTAGCTGATTCCCCTAATTCATGATATAAAAATGATGTTCTGTAATAGCTAAAGATATTTATACACCAACAATACAACTATGCGGGAATGTAAAATGGCCAGTTTGAGGTTGTACAATGGACACTATCATAGTTGATTCAAGGGGTTGTCCAGGATATATTAGGCTGGAGGAGGTGGAAAAAATTAATACTTACCTGTCCCGGGCTTAGGTATCTCCCAGGGTGCTCCAGTCCTGCACGACCATGCTGTACGTGATCGTTCAGGCTGCTCGTCTGGATTACTGTGTATGACATGTGGTCAAGGATGGTCCTCTGGTAGATAATTGCTGAATTATGTTCATGGCTCCTGATGAACCCACTAGAAACCACTGGTGGGGGAAACGCGTTAGTCATGATTACTGCGTATGACTTATGGGCAGGATCCATAACAGGGGAGGCAAGGCTGGTCCTCCGGTAGATAATTGCTGAACTATGTTCATGGCTCCTATTGAACTTAAAGAATCCACTGGTGGGGGAAACGCGTTAGACAGGATTACTGCATATGACATAGGGGCAGGATCCTTAACAGGAGAGGCAAGGCTAGTACTCCGGTATATAATTGGTGAACTATGTTCATGGCTTCTGATGAACCTACTAGAATCCACTGGTGAGGGAAACGCGTTAGACAGGATTACTGCATATGACATAGGGGCAGGAGCCATGACAGGAGAGGCAAGGTTGGTCCTCTGGTAGATAATTGCTGAACTATGTTCATGGCTTCTGATGAACGTACTAGAATCCACTGGTGGTGGAAACGTGTTGAGCTTTTAGTCAGGTTTACTAAAGTTTATTCTCAGTGGTTTATACATTTTAGGTAGGGTTCACACTACCATGTGTGTCCACTCAGAAGGTGTCCATTTTTTAAGAAAAATTAACCCAAATGGACAGTAACTGATGGCTATCATTAACGGTCTGTTATATGTTCGTTGCCCATAGACCTCAATGTTAAAATAATAATGCACACTTACCGTCCATTTTTTCAAACGGGCAGAAAAGTCCTGCGTTTTGTTTTTTTTTGTCTTGAAAAAACAAACATGGTTGTAAATAGACACTAAAGGACACAAATGGACACAAAATAAAATCCCATTGAAATGAATGGAAATTGCAAATGGACCAACTAGAGTCCGTTACTAAAATCTTGTACGGACAATAGCCATGGACACTGCTGAGCGGACACCAACGGTAGTGTGAGCGCCCCCTTACAGCTGAGACTAGCTTAGTGCAGCACTTCTCTGATCATACATAGGGGTTTCCAGTGTCATCTCTATAGTACCATTCAAAAGCATTTGTTGGAGAGGGTGTGGCGTAGACTCATCTCACTCGCACACAGTGGTATCTATTTCTCGTATTTGGAACATAAAGCTAGAATTGGGGTCCGAGTGTTTGGAGACATAGTATTAGCTACATCATTGAATGTTTTCTTTTATCTCACAGATTATTGAGGCTTCCTAGGGGTAGGCACGTCAGTTTGTGTGGGACCAGGTAAGATAGTGACCGTTTGGGAAAGACTCAGAGTACAAACTATCCCGTCACAGTCCAATGTGAGTGTGAGACATAGACTTATCATTATACCACTGTAAGATATGTAGAAGGGTTCTAACTAAGGTTGAGCGATCATGTTCGGAAAAGATCGGATTCTGATCGGCGATCGAGAAAATTTCACGATCGCCATTGGAATTCCGAACATGATCTTTTTATGTGGGATCGAGATCGGTGATCTTTTCCCACAATGCTTTACTCCGCTGCAGTTCCATAGGAATGAATGGAAGCAGCCGGCAAACAGCCTTAACCCCCTGCGTACCGGCTGCCTCCATTCATTCGAATGGGAGGCTAAACTAAACCTCTCTAGCAGCTACTTACCTCTAGAGATGGCTGCTCCGGTGCCCTCCTTCTTCTTGCCTCGCTGCCCCGCCTCCCAGGTTAGTGTTTAAAGCGCTAGGTAGGCTGGGCTTGTGGCTTAGGAGAGTGTGGGCGGGTACTGAGCGAAGAGATGTGACGTCTCCCCTCCCAGTACCCGCCCACACTCTCCTAACCCACCCAAACTCTCCTAACCTGGCAGGGAGGGGGCAGGGAGCAGCATGGAGTGGCAGCGAGGCAAAGAAGAAGGAAGGCACCGGGCACCGAGCAGCCATCTCTGGAGGTAAGTGGACACCAGGGGGGACTAAGTAGCCAGAGGATTAAAAAAAAATCCTCTGGCTACTTTAGTGATTCACTACACAGCGTGGATTCTAACAATTGTTAGATTCCATGCTGTATAGTGAATAGGATTGCTTTTAAAATCCGATCTCCGATTAATAAAAAAATCCTATTGACTTGCATTGGGATCGGAATTGGGATCGAGATTGGGTTCGAATGAAAAATGATCGGAAATCAGATTTTAAAATCGATCCTGAAAAGTCAAGATCGGCTCAACCCTAGTTCTAACACTGGCAAATAGTGGTTCATGGTTTTCCTCTTGGTGTGGAAGGCTTGATACTGGGGGATTGCCTGATCACTGAATCATTTTTTGAGTATCATATCATGGGTGCGGCTGAGGTCTGTCTGTTCTGAGGTCCGGTACACACATTTTTTGCCTAAACCCAGGGCTTATTTTTTTGCGACTAGCTCGCACTTTTGGTAGTATATCCACTTTTTATGAGTATTAATAAAAATGTATTTAATTCTTTTGTTTGACCATTCCAATCTGTGATCCATCTTTTCTGTAAATATGGATGAATTGTACTTTTTATATCAGGGATTTAGATTTATTATCCTTTGAGTTTTTGTTGTTGTTTTGTGTTGCTATCACATTATCCTAGATTGTCATGTGTAATGTGGTTGCGTGGCTGAGCATTGTTGAAGTCGTCTGTATGCCGTGATTACGCATACAGAGTCAACAGAAGCTTCACTTATAGTAATTTATCATTGTTATGCAAATATTTAGACTTTTTCACTTTGTTAGATATTATTGTCTTTTCACACTTTTGACATTTGTCATATTATTTGTATTCCATTGTTGATTTTTTTTTTATTGTATTCTTCTTATTAGCAGTCTTCTATATGTTTTAGAATTGTTCTTTATATAACTACACATAGATTCTATTTTTGCCCGCCTTAGCTGTATTGTTTAGTCTAACTAGTCTATGGATCGGAGGGGGATGCCGTGCTATGTACACATGGCAGTACCTGACTCTTTGCGGTATGTATGAGCTTGGTGATGTCGTCAGTTTACGCTTGCGTGTTGGCGTCATAACGCATACTGATCCGGACTTCTTACCATTCCCATCATTGGGTGAGTGAATTTATAGACGCTCAAAGGTGACTTTATGGTGGTCACCATTGATATATTGAGTAGTTTACCATTATATATCACCCAGATATCCCTCTCTAAAATCCTGGGTGAATGAGCTAGGTATCTTGGGTGCTTCTCACATCTTGTACCGTCATTGTAACCTCTCTATTTATAATATTGGATTATTGTATGTAATTTACTCATAATATTTGTACAGTGACTGTGCTTGATATCACAGCTCAGGCCTTGATGGAGCTGAGCTGCAATGAGTCCATGTGACCAATGAAGATGACATCACATGACTAGTGAAGAAAAAGAGGCACTTGGGAAGTGTCCCTGCATTTTCAAACACCTGATCTGAGGGGTTCCTGGGTATCAAATCCATACAACTCTCAATTGATTACCTATCTTAAGGATAGGACATCAGTCATAAAATCCTGCAAAACTCCATTAAGACTTCATACACCTGTAAGGCAATCTCTACAAAAAGAGGACAGTATGGTGGCTCAGTGGTTAGCACTGTACCCTTGCAACGCTAGAGCTCTGGTTTCAAATCCTGCCAAGGATAATATCTGCAAGGAGTTTGTATGTTCTTTTTTTTTTTTTTTTATGTAGATTGTGTCCCATATAGTATGTTTTTGTAGAATGGGAGGAAACCCACACAAACACGGACAGAACATACAAACTCCTTGCAGATGTCGTTCCTGGCAGGATTCAAAACCAGGACTCCAACACTGCAGTGCTATCCACTGAGCCACCATGTTGCCCCCGAGTTTGCATGTGCTCTCCGAGTTTGTGTGGGGTTTCTCTGGATACTCAAGTTTCCTCCCACACTGCAAAGACATACTGATAGGGAATGTAGATTGTGAGCCCTATATGGGACAGTGACTGACTATTTTTTCCAGTCTTTCTAACTACCCTATAACATATTACAGCAATGCCTCCACTACTTGCTATAGAACTGACCACAAAAAATATCAAAAAGACAGTGCCCTTTATCTCTGAACACAGTGTTGGGGACACGTGTCCTATCTCCAGAAGGGGTCAAAGCCCAGATGGAACGAGAACAATGTAGAAATTCAGACCAAGGACTGCGCCTATCCAGGCCTGGTATAGTATAAATACTTTTATTTCCAAAGAACACCAAACAGACACAACGGGTTTCAGGGATTTTGGGTACTCCTTTATACAGTGTGTACCACACTCCCTAAGGAGCAAACTTTCAGATCTCACTTAGGGAAAATCAGACAATGGTCATCAGTTATAAAAGCAACACATATACTTCGATATGGGAGAAGTGTGAAACTTTACACACTTACCCCCTCCAAACGTGTATGTCACTCCACCAACGGACCAATCCCTGTGTCACCAGGGGGTGTGGTCGCAATACTCATTTGGAACCACCATGGATTGTTCAACTGATAGAGTGGCATGCACCCTGGAGGTGGGTAAGTGTGTAAGCTTTCATACTTCTCCGGTGCCGAATTGATCTTCACATTTAGTAGTACCCAAGATGGCTCAATATTGCACATATTTCCTTCTCTGATACGGGATGCTATCTTGTATACTCACAGTATATTTGACTAGTCGCAAGTATTGTCACCCTCGTCCCTTTGCAGATCCGGTACTTATAACAATTCTGGTTATTATCCAAATATAATTTTGTATTACGGAATTGGGTTGCCCCCGAAATCCAATTTTTTACAAGATAATTTTTCATCACAAATATTTAGTAAGTATTTTAATATAGTGCACTGACATATTCATACATATATTCATTATAAAGGAGAAAAAACACACAGCACATTTTCAGTTGTCGGAGGAACAATTTTGATATGGAAGCTATTATGCAGATGCTCAAAATTGGCAAATGAAAGATTTGTGTAGCGAGTAGCAAAATATTTAACCTTCATCCTTCTATATCTTCCTACTTTCCCTCTCTGTCAGAGCTTTTAATATCCTGAATACAATATCTGTAATGGCAAAAATTGTTTCACACTTCTATATCCTCTTGTATATCTCCTGCGCTTATCAGGTTGTTTTATGAAGATCCAAAGGCCTGCCGATAGATCCATTGGCATCGTATATGATCTTATATCTGCAACCATAGGGCCATGAACAGATATGTCTATACTTAACTGATCTCCATCAGTGTGGAGCCTATAAAATGCTGTACATCAGCAAAGGAAGTCTTCATAAGGAAACATAGTACGATACCTCTTCTGACCCACATCAATGGCCTCTTACTTGCTGACCCATACTCTACTTTGCATCTGTGGATGGGTGTCTTTGGAAGACATTTTTTTTCCCTTGGTAGTAGCTGCAAAAATATGTCTCAGGAGTATGGGAGAAAACCAACACAAGCACAGGGAGAACATACAAACTCCTTGCAAATGTTGTCCTTGGCCAGATTCAAACCCAGTACTCCAGAGCTGCAAGGCTATAGTGCTAACCACTGAGCCACGGTGCTGCAAGTCCTTGGAAGTGATTTTATGATTTGGCTTATATCTCAAGTAATGTTTCTTAAAGGCAGGCACAGAAAGGAAGCTACCCTTCAGTAGATAACACTACTTTTCCTTTTTCTATCATTTTGCATTTCCTTCCACAGAAGTTATAGCAAAGCATACTGTATATAGTCTATAAGACTTCATACACCTGCAAATGCAGTCTGGTACCCCTCCTGAGACACTATCAGGAAAAGAATAGAGGTAAGATACTTTTGTAACTAATACCAAAGGAGAAGAGAAGAACTGCCGTGACTATAGAGGATAGATAAAGATACTGCTGTTAATGAAAGGCACTGCTGAAACTTCTTGAGAAAGAAGGAAATACTGGATAGTAGCACATCATCTTCAAGAGACATGTAAAGCCTGCTGTGACCAGAAGGCCAAAGAAGATGGCAGATGGCTTGGGAACGCAAAGAACACTGGAAGAAGCCATAGCGGATTCTAGAAAAAGTGATTTATTTATTTTTTACGCACCTTTGCTACTCTGCCTAAAATGAACAGTAAAATGATGCCCAGCTGGCTGACATTTTGCTGCATTCGTGCAAAGAGAGCCCCAACAATTTCATGTTCTGCCCACATGTAACCTTAGATCCTCCAATGACCTCTTACTCTGCTCTTCTCTCATCCGCTCCGCACACAACCGTCTCCAAGATTTCTCCCGTCCATCCCCCATACTCTGGAACTCCCTACCAAGACACATAAGACTGATCCCCACAATCACAGGCTTCAAGAAGGCCCTGAAGACTCACCTATTCAGGAAGGCCTCCTCTACAACCTCCAATAACACTACTGTCAGCACACCACCATCTGTACAGTCTCCCCCTCTCCTTCTGTCTCTATCCCCCTTCCCCCATAGATTGTAAGCCCTCGCGAGCAGGGCCCTCTACCCCACTGTGCCAGTCGGTCACTGTTAGTATTATATCTACCTGTATATTCTGTGTATTGTATGTAACCCCCAAATGTAAAGCACCATGGAATTAATGGTGCTATATAAATAAATAAATAAATAAATAAATAAATAATAATAATAATAATAATCTGAAATTTTTGCAAAAATTCATAATGAACCTGGTTTGTTACAAACCAGTTTGCCCATCAATAGAGGTGACCTGCACCCAAAAATGTGTGGCCAATGGACACCTGAGGTCATTGATTGCTTACTGAAGACGTCAGTCAATAGAGCCGATCGGACTGCCGATGCTTGAATGGAGGACCTGTCATTTTTCACCAGGACCACCCATCCATAGGCACAAGTACTCATTTCTATGTATTGATTGAAACAAACAAAACTATATAAAAAATGAACATGATAGTCAATGCAGAATGGTAATGGTGAGGCCTAAACACAAAAGATATTAGTAGGGAAGTCAATGACATGGGCTAAATATTCCAAACATGTTGATAATTTAGCCTGCAAGAGAGAATGATGTTGTACAACCGTAATGACTATGTCCATAAAGGTCACCCTCCCAGCGCTGCTCGCATGTCCTATTCCCCGTACGCCTCTTTGTGTATGCTAATGCATTATAAATATATGATTTTGATTATGATAATAATGAGAAGTGTTTATCTGCAGAACTAGAGCAGATATCCAGTGACTCAAATTGCTTTTCTAATTGGATAACCATATGTGGTGACACTAAAGTTTTCCGGAGGTCTTTTCGGTACTTAAACAATAGTCATTCTTTAATTTAGCCGAATGAGCCGGTCTCTCAGGAAAGGACTACTTCAGCTGTTTTATAAGCTGGAGAAATTAAAATGAGAAAATTGTGTGAAATATTTAGAGCAGACTGATGCGAGCGCGATGTTCAAGGCTTGCTAACTCACCAAGTGTGCGCGGTTTATTTAGGATACTGTACTTAAAGCACTGAATGCACTTTTTTTAACATTTTAATATTTTATGGTGTAATAATCAGTGAATTGCTGAGTCGTAACTGGCTGTGTGTTTTATGTGAATTTTTTATCTTGTTTTCTTTTTGCTGGCACGAATTTACAAAATTTAATTCTCAAAATATGTTACCTTCATCTGTAAGAAGGACAAAAATTATAAGAATTTTATACAGCCAAGTAAAACTCTACTGGGCTGGACTAAGTGTTAAGGTGGCTATACACATTAGACTAATGTCATCCAAAGCAGCCAATTTTGGCTTGACCCCCTATGTCCTGACTCTCTTTCAATGCAAGATGTTGGAAGACAAAAGGATTGGGCTATTGGATTTCAATATGTTCTTCTACTTGTACAGGATTGGTAATACAGAGGAGATATATTTCTCACCTATATGATGTAGAGTCACAATTAATTAATTGAGAGAAGGCAAGTATTTAAGAGAAGCTAGAAAGGGAGCCCTCTCTACTGGGTACACAGAAATCTAGTCTGTGTCAGAGACATGTATAAGCAAAAGGTTGAATGCTTATAAGCTGGCAGGGAGAAGCTCTCCTGCTGCTAGCTAGAGTTGTTTAACATCTAGTAAATGCAGGAAAGGCCAATATTTTCTTTTATCTCAGTTTTTTATTTTCTGTATACCTGCAACCCTGTAAATAAAACCTGACCCAGTGTTAGCTTAGGCCTCGTAAACATTTGCGTTGGTATTCCATCCAGGGGAGACCCCCTGAACAGAATACTGAACGCAACTGCAAGCGGTGTGCCAGTGAAAGCACACGGACCCCATAGACTATAATGTTCTCCGCATGGATTATGCAGACAGGAAAGAAGTTTACAATCTAATTTCATGCCCGCATGATTTGTGCGGTCAGTGTGTGGCAAGCACACAGACCCCATTATAGTCGATGGAGTCCGTGTGCTTTCACTGCACTGCACTTGCAGTTGCGTTCGGTATTCCATTTGGGCGGTTCCCATGTGGACTCCCCCAGACGAAATACCAATGCAGATGTGAACCAAGCATTACACCTTTCTAATCTCACTATGCCTAATCCTTTTATGCTCAGGTTACATAGGGATGAGCAAACTATCACATCCCTATTTTGTGCAATAAGCTAGACTTGATATTTACCACCCACTTGGCTGCATTCTTCCAAATATAGCTCCTCACCTGTCCTCAGGTTGCATGTAAAATTGCAGCCCAGTTTCGTTCATTTTTGCAACTGACCATAAACATCCCATCAATAGGAATGGCACAGTTTTGGCAATGAAGCATTCATGTTGTTTCTAATTCAGCAAGTCCCTTTAATTCAGAGCTGGAAATACTGAAGGGAAATGCATGAACAAGTGAAAGATCCTGCAGGGAGGGGGTAATCTACAGGCTTATGGAAGGTGTGGAAGTCGCCTATTCCACCTAATAAGATATATTGGTTTCATGTATTATTATGGACTACTATTGTTTGTACAAAATGAATGTATTTTATGAGCTAGGTAGGCTTTAAATGCACAAGGTATTTTACTGGGATAATCTAACAATTAATTGTATCAGTCCTGTAGAAGTTACATTTCGTGAGATGAATCTTCCCTTTGTGCTCATTCAGACACTTGTGAATGCAGACCCGCATGTAAACATTTGTGTAAAATCAAATACACAATTCACTTTAATTTAATACCTCGCTTTAATATTCAGATGCAAATTCTTCTGCATATATTAAGCAGAAAGTCCTACATGTATCAAATGCAAATGTCGCTTCATCAGATTTGAGTCCCACGAAATGCTCTGTGTACAGAATAAAACTAGGAAGAGAATGAAGCCGGGAATGCAAAACACTGGAAAATAGTGTAGTAGAAAAAATCAGCTACTGCAGAGGACATAACATGGATTCTCGAAAGGTCATTTAATAGTAAAACACCAAAGAGATGAGAAAAATAACATTTATATTGTAGTTTTATGACTAGATGCTGGAGTTACCAGGCCAGCAACAAACACAGCCCCCCTGTCCTCATGCCAAGCAAATTTATTAAAAGGGTTCCTCACAAATCTGGAATATAGTGTATGCTAAAATATAGTTACAGAGAGCGGCTAGATAAAGTGGTAGAAAGGAGCAAGGATATAGGCAGAAGTGGATGATGGAGGCATCTGCCATACTGTACCGTACTGATGCTAGGCAGCTTTCACCCGAGAAACATGGGTTTGGGGGAATTTATCATGCCATGCACCCTGTCACGTTTGTCACATGTGCTCAGTGTGAACCTGCTTTCATCTGTGAAGAGCACAGGGTGCCATTGGTGAAGTTGCCGATCCTGGTGTTCTGTGGCAAATGCTCAAGTCTTGGGCTGTGAGCACAACCCCCATCTGTAGACATCGGACCCTCATACCATCCTCATGGAGTCAGTTTCTAACCGTTTGTGCAGACAAATGCACATTTGAGGTCATTTTGCAAGGCTCTGGCAGTGCTCATCCTGTTCCTCCTTGCACAAAGGCAGAGGTAGCAGTCCTGCTGCTGGGTTGTGACCCCCCTACGGCCCCCTCCACTTCTCCTGGGTTACTGGCCTGTCTCCTGGTAGCGCCTCTAGCGTGTCATGTTGCACCACAGACTGTCCAGGAGTTGGCAGATGCTTTAGTCCATTTCTGGGAGGAGATCCCTCAGGAGACCATCCGTTACCTTATCAGGAGCTTGCCCAGGCATTATAGGAAGGTCATACAGGCACTTGGAAGCCACATACAATACTCAGTCTCGTACTGACATGTTTTAAGGACATTCCATCAAAGTTGGATCAGCCTGTAGTGTGTTTTTGCACTTTAATTTTGGGGGTGACTCCAAATCCAGGCTTCCATTGGTTAACAAATTTGATTTCTATTAATGATTTTTGTGTGATTTTGTTGTCATCACATTAAACTTTGTACAGAACAAAGTATTCAATGAGAATATTTCATTCATCCAGACCTAGGATGTGTTATTGGAGTGTTCCCTTTATTTTTTTGAGCAGTGTATATAGGCAATACATTGATTCAGTCCTATTATATGATACTGTTCCTAATCCATGGACATTGGAGTGTACAGAGAAGACCTGAAATATGTTTAAAGTTCACACGCTGGGCTTGGTTGTTGTTAGGCATAATAGTTCTCTAATCCATAGTGCGCTCAGATGAAAACTTCCATATTGTATTCTATTGTATAGTCACAACTTACTGCTGCAGGTTATTGTCAGTGTCACTCATCACATACGTGATATAACACACGCACCAGCTGCCACATGATACTGTCCTCCAAGGAACGCTCCGACAGTCCAGGTGGATATCTGCTATACATACTGCAGTTACACATGAGACACAATTTATAGGAGATGCATTGTGAGATAAGTTATCAGCTGTCATATACCAGAGCCCTCATTGTGGAAAAGCTCACATTGCTCAGGGTTAGGCCAGATGTGGCAGCTCCAAAACACATGTGCATATATACGGACAAAGAAAAGTTTGGCTAAAGTAGAGTATATTGTAAAAATAAGAATCATATTCTTCACTGTAATATAAAGCGTCGAGGTCATTGTCCATTTCTGCTCAATCTACAAAAAAACTTTTCTGTAACGTGGGCCCTTAGCCCAAAAGTGACAACTTTTCTTAAATGAAGAGTACAGGATAATATATGAAACTTATTTATATATCTTATTATGGAGATCTGTTTCCTTTACACTTGTTAAACTAATCTCCTCTGTATCTTCTATCTGACTACTTGTGTATTCAGACTCATACAGTATAAGGGTGAATTCACACTGAGTAAACGCTAGCTTATTCTGAACGTAAAACACGTTCAGAATAAGCGGCGTCTAAAGCAGCTCCATTCATTTCTATGGGAGCGGGGATACGAGCGCTCCCCATAGAAATGAATGGGCTGCTTCTTTCACTCCGTGCAGTCCCATTGAAGTGAATGGGGAGTGCCGGCGTATACGGCAAGCTCTGCTCATGCTGGAGCGTACACACCGGCACTCCCCATTCACTTCAATGGGACTGCACGGAGTGAAAGAAGCAGCCCATTCATTTCTATGGGGAGCGCTCGTATCCCCGCTCCCATAGAAATGAATGGAGCTGCTTTAGACGCCGCTTATTCTGAACGTGTTTTACGTTCAGAATAAGCTAGCGTTTACTCAGTGTGAATGCACCCTAACACTATGAAGTAGGGAGGGGTGGAGTAGGATTTCTTGAGTTTAGTTAATCCCTTTTCGACATCTGCCATAATAGTATGGCGGATGTTGGGTATTTAAATATGGCAGCTATTCAGGAGCTGAGCGGCCGCCATAGCTGCCGGGTTTCTGCTGTATTATACAGCAGACACCCGCGATAATGCCCACAATCAGTGCCCGCACTGATCGTTGTGGGCATTAACCCACCAGTGCCTCAGTCATACTTGACTGAGGCGCCATTTTAGTGGAAGCGCCTGTGTGCCATTTTGTCAGTGATCGCCATCACCTGGGGCAAGCTCCGGAGCCGACACCTGTTACTATGACAGCCGGGAGCCTTTTGAAGGAGAAGGTAATTAAAAATAACAAACAATCATACTTACCTTGCCTTACCTATCCTGGCTCCATACTGCTGTCTTCAGCATCCTGGGCTTCAGTGGCACGCCACCATGCCCCATATGGACGGCTGGGGCTTAATCCCAGGCCTCAGCGTGGCCTCAGTCACATTACTGAAAAGTACTGGAGAGGAAACTGAGTCTAGGAGAAGTGAGTATATGTATTTATTATTTTCAATCACCCCCCTTGAGCCGGCATCTATTGGAAAGAGGCCTGATCATATGCCAGGGCCTCTTTCCAATAACAGTATGTATAGTGGTCCGGGAACTAGGCTTTCCCTGACTGCTATCATAATGGTCTGGGGCCTGGTCATCTCTAGCTAGCCAAGGGCATCATAACCCGCCGGGTCCAGTCGCAGTCACACTCCCTGTGACCACAATCATTACACCACTTGTTTTGTAGTATAGTTAGTGGCAGCAAGAGCCAACAGGGCCATATTGTCAGACCCCAGGCTAGAGAATTATGTGAAAATACTAAATACTGTACATCTGCCCTGCTGAGCAGTGTGGAGCTAAGGGATCCATGGCCAAGATGTGGCCAAGCATTTCACCAGTAGTGGCTGAAAAAGAGGACAATGTCCCAAGTTTGGCCCCAGATCGCCACAAATGGAAAGGTAATAAGAGCAATAGCCATTCCTGTCCATTTGTATAAAGTGCCTCTAAGGACCCAACATCATCACCTCAGTGGGAGCCCATCATCACTGTGTCACCCTTGGGCCCATAAGAGAATTTGTGAATTTGGGGGCCAAGAGCCACCCTGTCCAGTTTGGCCAACGTCTTGGCACTACTCCTGCATTTTCACACTGATGTCCTCAAGTCGCCATAACAGAATGTAAAATTCTGCAAAGGTCAGAAGCAGCTGCTGCAAAAATCCCCATCTGGTATGTCAGGCGGCTTTTGCAGAGTAACTTTCAGAAAAACCTGTTGCTGACTTTCCACGATGGAAATTCAGCGCCGTTTATGTCCTGTGTGAACCCTGCCCAAAGCAGCCAATAATAATGGACAGCTACAAAAAATGAGAACTTTAAAAATCTCCTTCACATCTATTCTTTTTAAAGGGAAACTTTACACTCTACGCTTTTTTTTATGCCGTCTGGGACTCTACAATCACTGTCCTGCACACAATGCAGTCTATGGAGGATTGGAAATTTTGTCTACAATATCTCTTTAAGACACAAACCTGCTATTCATTGCCAACGCAAACACAAATCTCAATTCCCAGTTCCCTTGCTTCTTTAGTTTTCTCCATTTTCTTTGAATAAGGGTCTTTTTTTTTTTTTTTTTTTGCTTTTTCAGAACTTCCCTTTGCCCCTGTAAAGACATTTACTCTGCCCCGGCTCAGGTTAAGCGCCTGTTACACAATATTTATCCTTAAGATTAAGAAGATGTTTTCTCCTTGTGCTTAGTTTTTACAGCGGCAACCACTGATAATAAAGCGAACCTTAAACCATGAGCTCCAGCGCCATCTCCTGGCAGCAGCATCTTCTCTAGACAAAGGCATTTCCGAGGCTGTAACCAAGGCGCCTGGAATTCTGCGTTGTTAAGGAGACTGAACAAACACTTCGCCCAATTAGAATTCTATTCCTTATAAGATATTTGGCTTTTTCTTCTCCTTGCGTCCCCCACCCCCCCTCTTCCGAATTCCGCTATTAATGCATTTTGCATCGAGTCTATGTTCAGCCGCTTACTAATCATCTTTGTTAAGATGGAGTGCCTAATCCTTGCACGGCACAGCTCCCAAAAAATAAAATTTCAAGGAGTCTGGAGTGTGCGTACTACAAATAGGATTAGCAATTAATGTAAGTCAGACGCACAGGAAAAGCCTTGTTGTTTCTATGTTGGCAGGAGACGGCATAGCCAGTGTGTGGTGCAGAATGGGATCTGCAATGCCTGCAGACTATAGCGCCGCTGCCTCGTCCCTACCTGACTTCATGCTCGCATCTGCTCCGATTTTAGACTTTTCGGTTAACATTACACGGTGTAAAGTTGGAACATATATCTTGAGCTGATCTAAACGTTACACGTGAGACAATGATGGGATTCCAAGACGTGCAGCCCGCAGTTTCCAGCTGGAGAACTTCTGACTGCTGCCGTTGCGATGTCCTATAGTGTCTGCTCGTTGCAGGGAAGATGCTTTGAAAAGGTGCAGATTCCTCCAGTCTGCATCATTACCCACAATTTTAACAGGCAGGACATCTTTATAATTATATTTATGGCCATCTCGACGGCTTGTAATAAAAGCTTCCCTGTGGTTGGGTAATAAGCTTTAATAGATTCCCTATAGTTGCTAGCGTTCCCTGTAGACTTCCTGTGCGGGTTTTGTGGCATTGTTAATCCATTTTGCTGTCTTGGAGAAGAAGTAAAGTATTTGGGTCGTGGGAGCGGGAAAAGAAAAAGAAATTTAGAAATAAATAGGAAAAGAGGAAACCACTTAAAATAGAGGTGGATAAGGAGTAGTAATGATCGGTGGCTGGGCCATATAGAGGACCATATAGGAGTGGAATGAAAACATAGAAATAGGTTCTGGGCACTGAGATATACCAATGACGTATAATAAGATTAGGTGTTAGATGGAATTAGCATCTATCTATCTATTATCTATCTATCTATCTATCTATCTATCTATCTATCTATCTATTATCTATCTATCTATTATCTATCTATCTATCTATCTATCTATCTATCTATTATCTATCTATCTATCATCTATCTATCTATCTATCTATCATCTATCTATCTATCTATCTATCTATCTATCTCCTATCTATCTATCTATCTATCTATCTATCTATCTATCTATCTATTATCTATCTATCTATCTATCTATCTATCTATCTCCTATCTATCTATCTATCTATCTATCTATCTATCTATCTATCTATCTATCTATCTAATGCAACAAATGAACAGCACTCCAAAAATAAATTTTAAAAAAAGATGAGGATTTATTCCATAGCAACATTTCGGTCCCAGAAAGGCAGGACTTTTCTCAAGCCATCTATCTATGTCCTTTCTTTCTTTCTTTCTTTCTTTCTTTCTTTCTTTCTTTCTTTCTTTCTTTCTTTCTTTCTTTCTTTCTTTCTTTCTTTCTTTCTTTCTTTCTTTCTTTCTTTCTTTCCTCTATCCAATATCTATCTATCTATCTTCTAACTCTATCCAATATCTATTCATATCTTACTCTGTCTATATTTTACTATCCATCAATTTATACATGTATAACAGGAGAAACAGGTATGATTTAGATAGATAGATAGATAGATAGATAGATAGGAGATAGATAGATAGATAGATAGATAGATAGATAGATACATGATTGATAGATAGCTAGATAGATAGGACATAGATAGATTGATAGATAGATAGATAGATAGATAGATAGATAGATAGAAAGATAGGAGATAGATAGATAGATAGATAGATAGATAGATAGATCGATAGATCTCAAGTTAGCATTCAGTTAAAAAGCTGTAACATTGCATGAATGGATAAATAAAGTACAATGTGTTTTTCAGTATCCCATCCCAGGGCTGTGGTCTGAAGGCTCTGTGCAATTGCATTTTTTCATTAATAGATAGTATGAAAAAGATCTGCAAAAGATGGAACAATTACTATTGTCGTCCAGACCACATATCAGCCCACACATGTATAACCCCAAGAGAGGACTTTATCTACATGGGCCAATATCTGGCACAGTATATGGGCTACAATAATAGTTCTTCCATCTTTTGATGATACTGGTGGAGGACTTTTCTCTTTCTAAGTATACATCCAAATTGGAAGATTGGGTTTCTGCCCTGCATCTTCAGGGAGATATCCCGTAGGTTGGCGATATCTTGTCTTCTTTTTATCCTGTGAGACAGATAGATATTGTAGATGGGTAAAAGAATATATAATGATGATAGATAGATAGATAGATAGATAGGAGATAGATAGATAGATAGATAGATAGATAGATAGATAGATAAAAAGATAGATAATTTTTATGAAATGGTTACAGTTACAAATTTAATCTACTGCAGATTTGTCTACCAGACTGTATTAATATGCTAAATGATAGATATGAGGTAGATGAGATTATTAAGTGGTGTAAAGACCTACGAAAGAAAGAAAGAAAGAAAGAAAGAAAGAAAGAAAGAAAGAAAGAAAGAAAGGAGATAGATAGATAGATAGATAGATAGATAGATGATAGATAGATAGATAGATAGATAGATAGATAGATAGATAGATAGGAGATAGATGATAGATAGATAGATAGATAGATAGATAGATAGATAGATAGATAGATGGATTCTGTGTCTAAAATGTGAAGAGTGTGATTAACCCTACAGAATATTTAGCTCCTAAAGCCATGTACTTTGCTCCGATAGCACACGATGTGCTGATAACATCTGTCACCACCATGTTTGTAAAGCTGCTCCTAAGTCATTATTTGGACAAACAGTTTTGGCCATGGCTAGGCCCAGTAGACAAGCAGATGGAGCAGTGCGAGAGGCTCATTAGAACCTAATTGGGTGTTAGTGATGCCAGAGATACATCCTTAATGACGTTAGTGCCACTGTATGGTCACCATCTACCAGGCAGTCCATATCTACATGTACATGGGATGTGACATTGCATTATTCATTTATGTTCTATCATCTTATATGTAAAGGTCAGGATGTTGGATAAAACATGTTTAATCTGTGATCTCGACAATAAAGGCAGGTGTCTGGCAGCTAAAGGGTACAAGATTGTGTTTCTACTCGTTTCTCCTGTTCCAGACAGAACGATTAGATAAAGGCGATCATGTCATTATCATTAGCATAAAAGGTTACATTTACATGCACAAAGTAGAGGGATGTTTCATAGCGCGATTGTATTAATATTAAAATATATGTACCTATCAGGCGTAAGTACAGTCAGGAGGGCCATACAGCTTCACAAAAACAGGTAGGGACGTGCCAGCAATGTTCATTTTCAGACAAGGAAACCATCGAGAATGAAGGGCTTCGCTTTTGAACAATAGTTTGAAATGTTATAGACAAGTTTAAAGGGGATGTCCAAGAACCAGAACCCATCACCAATCCACAGGACCAGACATAATAGAGCATCTCAATATATTAGAATATCATCAAAAAGTTATTTTTTTGAAAAAGTGAACCCCACATATTATACTGAGTCATTACAAACAGAGGGAACTTTTCCAAGTGTTTCTTTCTGTTAATGTTGAAAACCCAAAACCCAGAAGTCATTATCTCAGAAAATTAAAATAATAAAACCAAAACAGCTGCAAAGGCTTCCTAAACATTTAAAAAGGTCACTTAGTCTGGTTTAGTGGATGACACAATCATGGGGAAGACTGCTAAGTCAGCGGTCTTCCCCATGATTGTGTCGCCTACTGAACCAGACTAAGAAACTTTTTCTGGACAGATGTCCAGAAGACAGTCATTGACACGCTCCACAAGGAGGGTAAGCCTCAAAAGGTTTTCAGACAAGGACGCTGGCTGTTCACAGAGTGCTGTATCAAAGTATAGTAATGGAAAGTTGAGTGGAAGGAAAAAGTGTGGTAGAAAAAGTGCACAAGCAACCGGGATAACCGCGGCCTTGATAGGATTGTTAAGAAAAGGCCATTCAAAAATTTGAGGGATTTTCATAAGGTTACATGACCACTCAGGCATATGGGTAAATATTAGGGTTGAGCGATCGGGATCGGAAAAGACCGGATTCCGATCGGTGATCGAATAAATTTCACAATCGCGATTGGAATTCCGATCCCGATCTTTTCCAGCAGAATCAAGGTCAGAGGTTATCTCAAGATCGGCTAAAACCTAAAAGTGACTTTTCCCATAGAGAAGCATTGACTAGGGTTGAGCGATTGTAAAAGATCCGGGAAAAGAGCGGGATCAGCTGGAAAATGATTGGAAATCAGATTTTAAAATCGACCCTGAAATCTCAAGATTGGCTCAACCCTAGTAAATACATATATATATATATATATATATATATATATATATATATCCTACTAATATTATAAGTGTGAAAGTTTGTGTGTTTGGATGTTTGTGAGTTTGGATGTTTGTTCCTCAATCACGCTAAAACGCCTGGACGGATTTGCGTGCAATTTTCCACAAACATAGTTTTCCCTTAGGATTGAGTGACAGGCTACTTTTGGTGCCACTAAACAACATGGCTTCCTAGCAGGAACTCACAAAAGCAGGACTCCTAGCCCCAGCTAAGACTCACACACACTACATGGCATTTCCTGCCTCAACCTGCCTGCACACTCCTTACTGTCGCCTCAGGAGTAGCCCTCCCTCTACTCACTCACATTTACATATAGCTTTCCAATAACACATCACATTGTCTGTATCACGACATACACAATACAACACATCACATTTGCTAGCCCACCAAACTTTTTAAAGCAGTTTTACAGTTTCACACGTCTGTGTCCGCCCAATTCTCAAATCACCGCAGACGAAGTAAAAGCTACGACGCGGGTAAAAGCTAGTATATATATATATATATATATATATATATATATATATATATATATTTTTTTTTTAAAGGGCATAAATTAGAAGGGGGTTTAGCTTAGGGCAGTTTCACACCTGCGCCCGGTCTCCACTTTCAGGTTTCCGTCTTCTCCCCAAGAAACTGAACAGGAGCCAGAAACCGGCAGTCACATTTCAGACCCATTCATTTCAATGGGTTTGCAAAGTGTCTGCCCGTGAGCGTCTTCTGGTCTCAGTGGCCAGATCGTTTTTTTTTTAACCAGACACAGTCAGACATGCATTACTTTGTGTCCGGTTAAAAAAACAGTTTCACCACGTAGACCACAAAACGCTCACGGGGCACACTGACTGCCAGGATTCCGTCTCCTGTCGGCAGAAGACGGAAAGCCACAAAACAGAGACCGGGCGCAGGTGTGAACCCACCCTTAGGAGTAAAGTTTTAATTTATCCCGGACAGCCCCTTTTAGAGTGGTGCTTCCTTTAAGTGCCTAATCAGGGTCTTTAAGTCACACCCTATCTCAGTTTGCCCTTGCGATACACTGTATCAGAACGCCATAATGCTGCATTCTAAAACACCTTCCAGCCCATAGAAGCGCTCACCTTCTGTCGGTTTAAGATTACATTTTTTTCTATAACGCTAGGAAATGAATGCCATGTTCTCCACTGGATTTCTGGAATACGGTATGTTGGGTGCCAGTAGCTGAGATTGTAATCAAGGAATTTCTCAGCACCAGTCAGCAGGGACCCGGCTGCATGGGTTTAAGACTATCTCCATCACCACCTGCTCTCGTGCAGAAACATTCTTCTCTCCTTGTCATGGTTCCCTGAGCACTGGATGGTTGTAATCACTCAAGAACCTGTGCATATAAATAAAACACGCCGCCACTACACCACAACAATTCCACTCCTACTGTCCTGCAGCAAAACCGACTTGATTGAACGCAGCGCCCGTAATTGTTTGATGGTTTTCAACCAGGAACTGTAATCCTTGTAAATTTGGCCGAACAATGGGCAATTTCTCTACCTATAACTCCCGCGGAGACCAGTTTATTTGCAAATTGTAGGCCATAATGATATAAGTACAGCTCGGCAAATCTTAAAAACTAAATTTAAATTACCCTTTGCTTCGCTCCTCTGGGATCTTATTTGATCTTTCCTGTACAAATTAGCAACTTGAAAAGGGCCAGGCCTTGAGGGAATCCGGCAGACTTCAGTACCTCAAAATTAGACTCATTTCATGGGAATGGCAGGTTCTAACACTTAGCGAGAGGAACATTGCTTTTTTTTTTACTCTGGAGGGAAGCGATATACAAAAAAGAAAGCTTGTATATTATTTACTTACACAACAAGGGATGAAAGTACGACAATAATGGACTGAGGTATTCTGGGAATTCTCGCTAAGGTTGAAGAAGGGTAACATTGAAATATTATGGAATAATCTGGTTAAAATAGATGAGCAGATGTAGCAGAGCTGAAATGGTCACTTTTGTTCAGAGATAAATATCCACCCAATGTAAAGTGCTCCAAGACAAAACCTGATACATTGTGTTTTGTCCACTACTGGGCTCGAGTGGTAGTATATGTCACCGGGATTCTCCTTTTGGTGTTCCTTAAAGTGAACCAGTCAGGTGAGCTCTGATGCTATACGGTATAAGTGAGCATAATATGATAGAAAGAGAGGAGCTGAACTTTGTATAGGTTTATATGATAGAAGGGGGGAAGCTGAGCTCTGTGATATGTAGGATTATATGATAGAGGAGAGAAGCTGAGCTCTGTGATATATAGGATTATATGATAAAGGAGAGAAGCTGAGCTCTGTGATATATAGGTTTATATGATAGAAGGGGGGAAGCTGAGCTCTGTGATATGTAGGATTATATGATAGAGGAGAGAAGCTGAGCTCTGTGATATATAGGATTATATGATAAAGGAGAGAAGCTGAGCTCTGTGATATATAGGGTTATATGATAGAGGACAGAAGCTGAGCTCTGTGGTATATAGAGTTATATGATAGAGGACAGAAGCTGAGCTCTGTGATATATAGGGTTATATGATAGAAGAGAGAAGCTGAGCTCTGTGATATATAGGGTTATATGATAGAGGAGAGAAGCTGAGCTGTGTGATATATAGGGTTATATAATAGAGGAAAGAAGCTGAGCTCTGGGATATATAGGGTTATGTGGTAGAGGAAATAATCTGAGCTCTATGTTACTGAGATGGGAATACCTCTTAAACTCAGAATTAATCCCTAAACTAAACCTCCTTCTCCCCACCTAACTTCTAATGTATTTAAATTTTTTAAAAATATAGAATTACCCATATACCTGGAGCGATCATCTGACCACCCTAAGGATAATACGATAGTTAGGGATTGAAAGGCTAGTAAGACAGGGGAGGTGGGAGGGGCTAGTAATGGGTAGGATACCTAGGCTAGTGAGACAGGGGAGGTGGGAGGGGCTAGTAATGGGTAGTCTAGCTAGGCTAGTGAGACAGGGAGGGGGAGTGTAACGGAGTGAGAGAGAAAGGGGGTCTGAGTGAACGTGAGCTATTGTAGAAGCTATACAGGAAGTTAATACCAACTAAACAAATGCATAGGATGCCAGCAGCAACCAGAGACACCCAGAAATCACTCCAAATACTGCTAAAGATATATGGGTGCACTTATTAACCCATTACTAGCACTAACAGACCTTTCTATAAAAAAGATTTTCTGCCCAGAAAACCACTTTAAGTCTAGAAGCTAAGGCTCCACAGAGCTAACCAAATATCTAATATCGTAGTGGGGAGAAACGCACTGAACTTAAATTGTGTTTTTTTCCAAAGTGTTTTTCATTGTGCTTTTGCTGCATTTTTATTTCCAGTTTCATATTCCCTTATTAAAACTATGGTGAAACGCTTCTATTTCTGAAGGCAAAATTGACATGCTGCATTTCTCAAAAAAACTGCTTTTGTGCTGTTTTTTTTTTTTTTTTTTCTGCAATGTGTGGATGGAATTAACCAGACTCTCATTCACTTTGCTTATACTGTAAAACATAGCATTTTTTATCTGCGGTTTCTGCAATGTGGGGTCTTAGTCTAAGGGTAAGTTCACACAGGGTTTTTTGGTCCGGATTTTGACGCGTCAGAATGTGGTCCAAAAAATCCCTCCCGCAACTGGATACCAGTGCAGTGCGCTGGCATCAAGTCGCGGTATTCCGCTCCAGATTAGGCCCAAATAAATGGGCCTAGTTGGGAGGGAGTGTCGCGAGGTGGATGCTCGCGGCTGAATTAGCCGCGGAATCCACCTCAAGAAAGTGCATGTCGCTTTGGTTTGTTCCTGCTCGCAGAAAAAGGAACCCATTGATTTCAATGGGAGACGGATTTTGACATGGATTCCGCATCAAAATACAAACTGAAAAACCCTGTGTGAACTTACCCTAAGTGGGATTTTCAGAAGTAAACCATTAATGACAAATCCATCAGTGGTGGTAAGACACAGATGCACAGTTGGTTACAGTCACAGATCAGTAATCAGAGCGCTGTGTTGTAATGAGCTGTGCACCTGTGAGCCCATCACATGACCACGGACTGTATACCACATGACCACGGACTGTATATCACATGACCACGGACTGTATATGACATGACCACGGACTGTATATCACATGACCACGGACTATATATCACATGACCACGGACTGTATATCACATGACCATGGACTGTATATCACATGACCATGGACTGATTTTTATCCACTAGAAGTAAGCAAAGAAAGACAGAAAACAGAGATGTAGAAAACTAAGAGGAATTGATGCCGAAAATATATTGGAAAACTGTACAACTTTTCGTTAAACAAGCGATAAGATTTATTTTCTGAATACGGACAATCCCTTTAACCCCTCCATTCTTCCTCCAACCGTCTCCTTTCCTCCACACGGTTTCCGCAGGTATAAGATGTACACTTGACAATCGCTTTTTTCCCTTTTTAGTACACCTCTTATGTCTGCTATTTATTCAAGAAAAAGTGACAAGCTGAACATTGAAGGACGTAAAGTAATTTGGGAAAAAAAATGATATCACATAATGCTTTTTTTTCTCTCCGCCGGTTTAACTGTGCACGAGAGAGCAGATTTGGTGGTGGCATAAATGACAGTTGGCTAATAGTTTTTCTGGAGAACACTTAGGAGTGGAGAGGGGTGATTGGCAGTAATAGAATAGGCATCTACATTTCACATTCCACCGAGGTTTTACTTGCTGTTAAATGCCTATTGCTTTAGAAATACCATAAAATGACTATATAATTCAGGCACTTCGAAGTACTAATGGATGAAACTCCAAAGTATTAACTGCATTGCAGTAACAGGCTGGAATTACACTTTCATGGGAGTTTATAAGGTCGCGCATACTAACCTCTTGTGGTAGAAGAAGGCACACAGGGCTGAGGGTTCCTGGAAGTGGGAGACCGGAGACGGTAAATGACCATTTAAAGATGGACTTATAAAAAACCTTCTAAGTCATATAAACTGCAACTGTTCCATCACTACACAAATGCAGCACTTGTATATGGAAATTATACTGCAGGTACAAGTAAAAAAATACAGTAAAACTAAATGACACCTTCAAAATGCCATTTTATATGTACATAGACAGATAGATAGACAGATAGATAGATAGATAGATAGATAGATAGATAGATAGATAGATAGATAGATAGATACAACATAGACAGATAGATAGATAG
The DNA here is from genome assembly GCF_031893055.1 of Leptodactylus fuscus. Classification (NCBI taxonomy): domain Eukaryota; kingdom Metazoa; phylum Chordata; class Amphibia; order Anura; family Leptodactylidae; genus Leptodactylus; species Leptodactylus fuscus. The sequence continues at coordinate 40,854,778 of NC_134269.1, forward strand.
ATAGATAGATAGATAGATAGATAGATAGATAGACAGACAGACAGACAGACAGACAGACAGACAGACAGACAGATAGATAGATAGACAGATAGATAGACAGATAGATAGATACATCATAGATAGATAGATAGATAGATAGATAGATAGATAGATAGATAGATCATAGATAGATAGATAGATAGATAGATAGATAGATAGATAGATAGATACATCATAGATAGATAGATAGATAGATAGATAGATAGATAGATAGATATTAGAGTACTAGAGGGCAAGCGGGGTTAACACAGGTTTTATTTGTCAGGATTTTGTTGCGGAATCCGCATCAAAATCCGGCTTAACCACATGAGGACCGCCGTACGTAAATTTACGGCCTCATGTGCTGGTACCTAAAGACCGGACTATTGCCGAAATACGTCCGGCCTTTAGGTACCTTTCTGGCGGGGGGAGGGGTGCGGAGGGGGCAGGGGTTAGGTGTTACTAACACCTAACCCCTTCCTCCATAACGTCCAGTCGGAACTGAGTCCGACTGGACGTGTTAACCCTTTCGATCGCGCCGTCAAACATCACGGCGCGATCGAAAGGGATCCGCCGACAGGTTAACCCGATCGGCACCCCCTGCGGCAAGATCGGGGGGTGCCGATGTCAGTACAAGGTAGTCTGGGGTCTGGCCAGTGACCCCAGACTACCGGAGCCCCCACATACCTGGTTGATCCTGCCAGGCGGTGGAGGAAGTGAGCGATGTGTCTCACTTCCTCTGCAGCTTGCAGGACACGAGCAGGCTCATGTCCTGCTCGTGTCCTGCAAGCTACTATACAGAATCAGTTGGTGCTTTCATCAAAGCATCAACTGATTCAAGTGTCCTAAAGGGACACATGAAAAAGTAAAAAAAAAGTTTAAAAAAAAAATAATAAAGTGTATGAAAAAAGTAATAAAGTTCTAAAGTCCAAAAATCCCTTTTTTCTATACAAAATGAATTATATAAAAAAAAGCACTAAAAATTAAAAAAAGCAATACATATTTGGTATCGCCGCGTCCGTAACAACCTGTACGATAAAACTGAAATAATATTTAATGTACACGGTGAACGTCGGAAAAAAAAACCGGAAAAAACTCGCCGGAAATAATGATTTTTTTTGCCATCTCATCCTACAAAATATGCTATAAAAAGTGATCAAAAAGTCATATTCACCCCACAACAGTGCCAATAAAAAGCGCACATTTTCCCGCAAAAAATAAGCTCTCAACCAACACTGTCAACCGAAAAATAAAAATGTTACGTCTCTCAGAAGATGGCGATGCAAAAAACATTGATTTATGTCCCCATATGTGTTTTTGTTCTGCAGACTTAGTATCGCATAAAAAAATAACATAAATGAGGTATCGCCGTAACCGTACCGACCCGCAGAATAAAGGACACATGTTACTTATGCTGTACGCAGCATGGCGAAAAATTTAAAATATAAAACTCAATGCAGGATTGATTTTTTTTTTTTAATCCAGCAAGAAAGAGTTAATAAAATGTAATCAGTAAGTTGTAGGAAACCCAAAGATGGTGTCATTACAAAATGCATCTCATCCTGCAAACAACAAACCCTTATATGGCCATGTCACCAGAAAAATAAAGAAAATATAGCATCTAGCAATGTCAAGGCAAAAACCCCCAAAAATCGCCAAATTATTAGAACACAACTGGCTGCGGCAGGTAGGGAATATATAAGCTGTGCGAGCGAATATCAGGGGACACCCCAGATTTACAGCTTATGAGCGAAAAAACACCAGAAGTGACCCCCAAAGTGACCCCCAGAGTGACTCCCCCAATCATAGGAGCTACTGGGACATAGTAGGGAATTTGGTGTCTGCAATGTTCTCCGCACCGCTTATATATTCCCTCTTCGCCATCCGCTGTGCAGTCACGTCCGGATACTAATACTCACTACACCCCCTGATAAATTCTTTGAGGGGTGCAGTTTTCAAAATGGGGTCACTCCTTTGGGGAATCCACTTTTCTGGTACCTAACAAGCTCTACAAACATGACATTGCGTCCAGATACCAAACATCAAAATCTGTACTCCAAAAGCCGCATCGCGCTCCTTCGCTTCTGCGCCCTGCTGTGCGCCCAAACTGCAGTTTATGACACATGTATGACACTGGTGTACCCGTTATATCGGATGTAATGTCATATGTGGGTATAAACTGATATTAGGGCACAGCTGGACGCAAAAGGGAAGAAGGGTTATTGGGTTTTTGGAGCACAGACGGTTTGGTTTTTGGATGCCATGACACTTTTGCAGAGTTGAAACGCCAGTAAAGTGGAATCCCCTGATATGTGACCTTATTTTGGAAACTACACCCCTGAAGGATTTCTCCAGAGCATTTTTAACCCCCAAGTGTTGCTATAACATATTATCCATAAATGAATACGAAGCTAATTGTGAGAGGTGAAAATGACAATTTTTCCAGGAATACGTCATTTCTGTGCGTAATATGTTGTGCCCACCTTGTATCAGAGATGAACGCTCTGAAAGCTGTTGTGCCCGGGATACCCGCTTACCAGTTTTTGGAGTGTCTCTGCTGACATAAGTTGGGCACAACATATTGGGCACTAAAATGGCGAATCTCTGGAAAATTTTCATTTTTAACTTCTCATTATCAGCTGTGATTTCATTTCTGGAAACTAAATAAATGCAACACTCAAGGGTGAAAAATGCTCGCTACACCACTTGATAAATCCCATGAGTGGGCTAGTGTCCAAAATGGGGTGACATGTCTGCGGATTCCACTTTATTGGCAATTCAGGGGCTTTGCAAAAGTGGCATGGTGTCCTAAAACCAAACTGTGCTCCAAAAACCAAAATAGCGCTCCTTCCCTTCTGTGCCCGGCTGTGCCCAAACAGCCATTTATACCCACATATGGCATTAAGTCCGTTATCCGGGGTACACCAGTGTCATACATGTGGGCATACACTGCTATTTGGGTACCCAGCAGGGTGCAGATGTGAAGGAGCAATATGTGCTTTTGGAGTGCAGATTTATATTCTTTGTTTTTGGACACCACGTCACATTTGCAGAGGCCCTAAAATTGTCCCTACAAAATGGGGTCACTTCTTGGTGAATTCCAGTTTACTGTCACCTGTGTAGTTTCTAAAATGGGGTCACAATGGGGGGTTTCCATTGTATTGATACTTTAGGGGCTCAGCTAATGCGACATGGCACCTGAGAACTATTCCAGCCACATCTGCTTTCTAAAAGCCAAATAGCGCTCTTTCCATTCTGAGCCCCACCGTATACCCATACAGCAGATTATGGCCACATATGGGGTATTGCCGTGTTAAGAAGAAATTGTGTAACAAACTCTGGGGGGCTTTTAATTCTTCAGCTACTTGCAAAATTAAAAATATGGCGCTAAATGGACGATTAATTGGAAAAAAAAGTAATTTTTCATTTTTACGTCCCATTGTTAATAAAATCTGTGAATCAGCTGTGAGGCCAAAATGCTCACCAAACCCCTAGATAAATTCTATGAGGGGTGTAGTTTCCAAAATGGGGTCACTTTTAGGGGGTTTCCACTTTATTGGTACACCAGGGGCTCTGCAAATGCGACATGGCACCTGAAAAATATTCCAGCAAAATCTGCCCTTCAAAAGCCAAATAGCGCTCTTTCCATTCTGAGCCCCGCCATGTTCCCATACAGTAGATTATGGTCACATATGGGGCATTTCTGTGTTCAGGAGAAATTGTGTAACAAACTTTAGGGAGCTTTTTTTCCTTTATCCTCTTGTGAAAATGAAAAATTTGGGGCTAAATTGACAGTTTGTTGGAAAAAAAGTAAATTTTCATTTTCATGTCCCAATGTTAATAAAATCTGTGAAACAGCTGTAGGGTCAAAATGCTCACTATACCCTTTGATATGTTCTGTGGGGGGTGTAGTTTCCAAAATGGGGTCACTTTTAGGGGGTTTCCACTGTATTGGTTCTCTAGGGGCTCTGCAAATGCGACATGGCACCTAAAAATTATTCCAGCAAAATCTGCCATCCAAAAGCAAAATAGCGCTCCTTCCATTCTGAGCCCCGCCATGTTCCCATACAGCAGAATATGGCCACATATGGGGTATTGCCGTGTTCAGGATAAATTGTTTAACAAACTTTGGGGGGCTTTTACTCCTTTAACCCCTTGTGAAAATGAAAACTTTGGGGATAAAGTGACATTTTAGTAATTTTTCTTTTACACATTCCAATGTTAGTAAAATCTGTGAAACAACTGTACGGTCTAAATGCTCACTATACCCCTTGATGAATTCCGTGAGGGGTGTAGATTCTAAAATGGGGTCACTTTTGGGGGGTTTCCATTGTTTTGGTACGCTAAGGGCTCTGCAAATGCAACATGGCGCCTGAAAATTATTCCAGCAAAATATGCTGTTCAAACACCCAGTGTCACTCCTTCCCTTTCGTGCACTGCCGTGTGCCCAAAAATCAGTTTACACCCACATGTGGGGTATTTCTGTGCAAGGGAGAAATTGCATAACAAAATGTGAGATGCATTTTCTCCTTTAACCCTTTGTGAATGTGTTAATTTTAGGTCTAAATGAATGTATTAGTGAAAAAAAATGAAATGTCTAAATTTGACCTCCATATTATTTTTATTCTTATGAAATGCTTAAAGGGTTAACAAACATCCCAAATGCTGTTTTGAATAATTTGAGGGGTGTAGTTTTGAAAATGGGGTGATTTATGGGGGTTTCTATTATATAGGCCTTTATAATTCCTTTCAGAACTGAAGTGTTCCCTAAAAAATTAGTTTGAGGAATTTTCTTGTAAGGGTGCATTCACACTGAGTAAACGCTAGCTTATTTTGTAGAGTAAAATTACACTTGTAAATTTTGCTATCCCATTGACTTCAATGATATTTTTTTACAAGTGTAAAAATACGCCTGTAAAAAATACGCCTGTAAAAAATACGCCTGTAAAAATACGCCTGTAAAATGTCATTGAAGTCAATGGGATAGCAAAATTTACAAGTGTAATTTTACTCTACAAAATAAGCTAGCATTTACTCAGTGTGAATGCACCCTAAATCTGGAAAATCGCTGTTACACTTGTAAGCCTTGTAACATCCAAAATGAATTAAAAGACGATCAAAAGATGATGCCGATATAAAGCAGAGATATGGGAGATAATATTTATTCATGTATTTGGATGGTATGACTATCTGCCTGAAAAGCAGAGAATTTCACATTTTGAAAATTGCAATTTTTTCCAAATTTCCATCAAATTTGCTAGTTTTTTTTATAAATAAATACAAAAATATTGATTAGTGTTTACCACTAACATGAAGTATAATGTGTTACGAAAAAACAATCTCAAAATCACTTGTGTAAGTTAAAGCGTCTCAAAGTTATTGCCATTTAAAGTGACACATGTCAGTTTTGAAAAAAGAGGCCCGGTCCTTAATGTACTTCTGGGCCTGGTCCTTAACCGGTTAAAAAAACACCTCTCATTGAATTCAATAGGTTCCTCTTTCCGCGAGCGGTTTGTTCCCGCTTGCAGAGAAAAGAAGTGAAATGCCCTTTCTTGATGCGTAGTCCGCTCCACGATCACTCCCTCCCAGCTAGACCCATTCATTTGGGCCTAATCCAGAGCGGAATGCAGCTACTGGATGCCGGGGCACTGTATGCACTGCACCAGCATCCAGTCGTGGCTAGCTGCTTTTTAGACCGGATTTTGAGGCGTCCTCTGCGTCAAAATCTGGTCCAAAAAAACCCTGGGTGAACCCAGCTTAAGGCTAAGGCCCCACATTGCAGAAACGCAGCTTTTTTTGTTGCAGATTTTGTTGCGTTTTTTTTTTTTTGAGCCAAAGCCAAAAATGGCTACAAAAGGAATGGGAAATATATAGGAAGTTCTTAGATTTCTCCTTTCTGCTCAATCCACTCCTGGCTTTGGCTCAAGAAAAACAGCAAAATCTGCAACAAAAAAAGCTGCATTTCCGCAATATGGGTCCTCAGCTTAAGGTTGTGTTCAGATGGGGATTTTTGGTCAGGATTTTGAGGCAGATTCTGAAATTAATTTATTTTTTCTGCAAGTGGTATGTTCCGGCTCCCGGAACAAAGAAGAGCCATGCTCATTCTTCAGGCGGATGCCGCAGATGGTTCAGCCTCGAATGTCTGCCTGAAAACATTTGGGCCTAATTCGAAGTGGAGTGCCGCGACTGGATGCCAGTACTCGCAGCTAACTTTTTTTGGTCCGGAATCTGAAGCGGCCTCCGCTTCAATTTCCAGACCAAAAAACTCCATGTGAACTCAGCTTTACAGTTCTGTCTACAGACGGGTGTCTCAGGTTCAGCTGGCAGGAATTACTTTGCGAGTTAACCCTTATTACTTCCTTATATCATTTTGGATTTTATCCCCTTTCTTTTATTGTTGCCCAACTGTGTGCCTCCACCCAGTGCCGCACCTCCCATGAGGCAACCTGAAGCGACCTCTTCAGGTGGCGCTATGCCAGGGCCACGGGGAGGGCAGTATTTTTGCTGACCTAAGCCAGTCCAGGACAAGCTGTCCTGGACTGGCTTAGGGTCACCGTCACTGAGCGGTGGATTGGGGAGGTCGCTGGAGCATCGCTGCTCCAGCAGCCGCCCCTCACGCTCAGGCAGGGAGCAGGTCCTCTCCGTGCCTGCTCTCTGCCTGCTAAAGACGATCGCTTTGCTCGGCCCCGCACCCTCCTCTAGGCCCGTCTACCCCCCTTCCGCTCGGCCCCAACCCCTCCGCTCCGCCCCTCCTTGGGGGAGGGGGGTGCTTTCTCACGTCTGCTTCAGGTGGGAGAGAGCCATGGTTCACCCCTGCCTCCACCTTTGGTCCAAGTATGTTTTTCCCTTTTTCTGGACATTCTCCTGTCTTGCCTCATTGTTGCTGGTTTTGTGGGAACTCCGGTACAGATAAAGATCCCTAACCCCAGTAGAAGGTCAGGTTGAAGTGTTTGTGGCATGTGCTAATAAAGAGTAGCAGAGTAATTCAATGGTGAGCCCTAAGAAAATAGGGTCAGCTTTGATAATATATCTGATTTTTATGTTTCTACAGTTGCTATGCAGAGCTATACATTTCCATTGTAACAGCCCACCAACCAACCCTATGTAGTCTGATCCTTCTTCTTTCTAAATAATAAGAATACATTTTATTTATATAGCGCCAACATATTCCGCAGCGCTGTACAATTTGTAGGGTTAAAATACAGACAAAAAGATATATTACAAAGAAATAGTCACTTCACACAATGGGACTGAGGACCCTGCTCGCAAGTAGAGATGAGCGAGTACTGTTGGGATCAGCCGATCTGAACAGCACGCTCCATGGAAATGAATGGATGCACCTGGTACTTCCGCTTTGACGTTGGCCGGCCGCTTAACCCCCCGCGTGCCGGCTATGTCCATTCATTTCTATGCGAGCGTGCTGTTCGGATCGGCTGATCCGAACAGTACTCGCTCATCTCTACTCGCAAGAGCTTACAATCTATGAGGTAGAGGGTGGTGACACAAGAGGTAGCAGGGGCGGCATCGGAGGTAGCATGGCTTATACAGTGAACAAGTAATGTTATGAAATGTACAGTACACTACAAATGTTTTAGGCAGATGTGGTACAAATGCTGCAAAGTATGAATACGTCCAAGAATAGAAGTGTTAAAAAAAATAGAAGAAAAAATGAATAGAAGTGTTAATGGTTTATTTTTGTCAATTAACAAAATGAAATGAATGAATAAAAGAGAAATTTAATCCCATCAATATTTGACCTTTGCCCTTTGGAGGAGGAGCCCTGGAAGTGATGATACAACCCCCGCAGAGCCCTGATCTCATCATCCAGTCTGTCTGGGATTACATGAAGAGACAGAAGGATTGGAGCAAGCCTACATCCACAGAAGATCTGGGCTCCAAGATGGTGGGAACAACCCCCATGCCGACTTCCTTCAAAAACTGTCTGCAAGTGTACCGAAAAGACAATGCAATAGCAACTAGCCATTGAGTCCCATAGCAAAACTTATAATGGGGTCCCACTGCAACACCTTAAGCAGTGTTAGAACTCGAAATGTGCATGATTATTTTACTCCCCTTAAGGCCGGTTGCAGATGATTGTGCTACAACCAGCTGGCCATGCATTAAAAGCACGGGGGGCACACTGGGGACACGGGGATGTCCCCGTGTGCCACCCATGCAGGGGCCGTGCTTCCATGGTTCTTTTCATTAAATAAATAGGAGCCACAGAAGCAAGGGCTGCAAAATAGGACAGGAATAGGATCTGTCCTATCTGATGCGGCCCAGACTGTCGGCCCGCACACGGGACCGTGAAAATCATGGTCCTGTGTATGGGTCCATAGATAAGAATGGGCCAGTATGCTATTAGTGAAACACACAGATATTGCACTGACCCACACCACGACTCAGGGATAATGCACATAGTCATTTTACAGTACAGATAATGTACAACATGATGTCACAGTATAGAGGTAATAAAAATCACTATGTACTCTGTGACATCACACCATATGAAGGAAGTAATTCTAATGATGTAACACGCATGCATTATTTTTTTCCCCATTCCTTTCATCATCCATGGTTGTAGGGTCATTGAATATGCAGTGCGGTAACATAAGAACAGTTGTATAAGACTATTAGAAGAATATTTTAGAGTTGCCTATTTATATATTAGATATATAATGTTTTTTTTTAGATATAGCCTTTATTTCATTCCACAATAAACCAGTTATCTAATCAATGCTATTAAACTACTCATACAGTATACCAGAATAAAACATGTTCAGCAAAAGTTCCAATGAGACAAGTATTTGGGGATTGTCCCACTCGCACCATTGAACAGATTCAACAATGACATCAAGCAGCCGTGACATGGAAGCTATATTCTGCTCCGCTATCTATTCTTGGCTACCAGAATCATATACTCCCAGATCCAAGGGGATGACATTAAAAGACAGTTGTACAGATTGTCAGCCCCCGGGTCTGTTGCATTCAGGGTTTGATCATCTATCAGCAGACCTCCAATATCTGGATGTGCCATCGCTCCTCTCTGCCTGCTCGAGCAAGTCACACGCATTTCTAATTAGATTCATCTCTATTTGCTGAGGAAACAGACGTGTCCAGCCGAGAATCCCCCACAGTAAAATCAGGAGTGTTGCTTCAAATGAGTGAGTGAAATAATAACTTTAATATCATTTAATAGCACCGGCGGGCCTCCAGCCGACACCTGATTTGTATGCTTCAGTGTCAACAAGCCCTGATTGGTATTCTAAAACTACAGGAATGCTCCAAGCCATCATCACCGAACTTAGAATAACTGTTTCCCCTGAGTTATCTCTTATAATAAGCTATTTCCCTCCTTTAGAATTCAATGAACAGGCATTTACACAAGCTTACTATGCTCACAACGACCTTTGCAGACCCCCAAAGACAATGAACTGCTGGAATGGAAGGGAAACGGATTCACACTGGTGTTTTTATGGAGTTCTCAATGCACCTACATTTACTCAGATCTTTTCCAGAACCGCCCTCGAAATTTTGCAAATTGTATCAAAGGGGTTGTATGGGACTAAGATATTGACTGCCTCAGGTCAGTGATATCATATCCATTGGCCAAATGAATGCGGTGGCCACTGTATAATGTATGGCGTTGTGCTTGGTAAGTAGTAATGCAATGAATATCATAGTTCAGGGGGTTTGAAAGGGTTTTTTAATGGATGACCTATCCTTAGAGTCAGGACATTGATGTAACTAGTAGAGATGAGTGAGCAGTATTTGATCGAGTAGGTATTCAATCGAATACTACGGTATTCGAAATACTCGTACTCGATCGAGTACCACTCGCTATTAGAATGGAAAAGTTCAATGCAGAACCAAAATTGATTGGCCGAATGCTATACAGTTGGCCAATCAACGCTGGTTCTTCTCCTACCTTTAGAAGTCTTCTCCGTGCAGCTTCCCCGCGGCGTCTTCCGGCTCTTCATTCACTCTGCCAGGCATTGGGCCTGGGCAGAGTCGACTGTGCATGTCCGCTTGTAGTGCGGGCATACGCAGTCGGCTTGGCCCAGGCCCAATGCCTGGCAGAGTGAATTCAGAGCCGGAAGACGCCGCGGGGAAGCTGCACGGAGAAGACTTCTCGGAGGATCCAGCCCGACCATCACTAGTAGACTTGGTAAGTATAATTTGGTCGAACATTGCCTACTCCTGAAACAAGCATTTTCCCCCCATAGAGTATAATAGGATTTGATATTCGATTTGAGTAGTCGAATATTGAGGGGCTACTCGAAACGAATATCGAACCTCGAACACTTTACTATTCACTCATCTCTAGTAACTAAGAATGGCAGGGCCCCAAGGTGAACATTTGACATGGGGCCCCTGATGCATAATGATGTTGGCCTGGGCCTTGTGACGTCTGTGATATCACCAAACAGGCCCGAAGCTTGCCAGAGCACAGGAGAGGTAAGTAACAGTATTTTGTATGTGTCGTCACCTCCCCTGGATCTCTGATCATTATACTCCAGGGTCTGAAAAGATCGCAGAGTATAATGATAGCAGTGATTGTGGGTTGTGCGAGCCCACGACCTTACTTACCGATTCCCACTCCTGATCACAGCCACGTCTACAGAAGGTGCAGAAAAGGAAGCGCAGGCGGCTGTGAGCAGGAGCAAGAATTGGTAAGTAAATAGGTCCCATTACCTTCTGGGGTTACTCCAGCTGGTGATGGTCTATTAAACAAAAACAAACCTCAGGCGCCTCCAGGCCCCCTAATGTCCTGGGCCTTGTGGCAGCCACTATCACTGCTACCCTGGTAGTTAGGGTCTGAAACCTGGGCCGCCAACTGATCAGCTGTTTGAAGAGGATACAGCTCTTGGAAGACACTGAAAACTCTTCAATACTTGCCAAGCAAAGCATCATATATGTGTGCAGCAGCTATGCTTGGTATTGCAGCTCACACCATTGACTTGAATGGGACTGAGCTTCGATCGCTTCAAAGATCTGATCCACTGGGGCACAGGTGTTGCACCTCCAAGGATCTAAGCTTAGGAATTTTAAAATTCAAGAAAATCACTTTAAGGAATTTTAAAAAATTCAATACAATATATCGGAACCAAAAACTGCACATATTGCAATCTACATCAGAACGGGCTGGACTGTACCATCACTCTGAATTTCTCCATTGAACAGCCCATTAAAGGGGCAATATCGCTGTTATGTACAAAACCGATGTACAAGTTGCAGAAAACAAGCTAAATACATAATAGACAGTGCGCTATATGTTTAAGAAAGCCACAAAAATCTGACCCGCACTGAAAAATAATGTTATGGCTCTCAGGATAAGGTCAGGCCAATAATTTTATTGTAAAGAGTAGCAAACCTTCAGATAGATTTAGGATTTGGTATTGCTGATAGAATAAAGGTAACCTATGCCGCATACTGCATTATTAAAATAAAAATCTAAAAAAAATATATAATATTCATCTGACACATAAAGGAGAACAGAGAGATATCCGTGTCAGTACACAACATCTATAGTAAGATGTAACTGTAATATCAACTGCTTGTCACAGAAGCAATTCTTCTAGTACTCCGAATGTACAAGGGAAAATTGCATAAAATCTAGTCCCCTGATATGGAAGTTGTGCAGATAGAAGTCTGCTATCACATACACAGAAACAATATGCTTTCAAATGAATCTGTCACTTTGAAAATTTCCAGGTAGGAAGAACTAAGAAAAATGATATATATATAGTGCTGTTAGAAAAATTCCATAATACAGTAAGGCAGCCTTCACACGATGTAACGCTGCGCTCATTCTGATTGTAAAAACACGTTCAGAATGAGCGCGTAAAAAGCAGCTCCCATTGACTTGAATGGGAGCCGGCATACGTGCGCTCCCCATTGAAATCAAGGGGAGGCTTTTTTCCCTATGCTTTCAATGTATTACGCGCGCCCACTGGACTCTTGAATCCAGAATGAGCTGAGAGAGCAATTATCCTACATCTTTTCCTACTGTGTTATGTAGACAGCAGGGACTATTGCCGATACTTGATGCCACTCTTGTAATGTGTCAGGAGCAGTGGCGTAACTACCGGGGTAGCAGCGGTAGCGGCTGCCACAGGGCCCATGACATTAGTGGCCTGGAGACAGCCGGCGCTACCACTGCGTTTTTTGGGGGGTTTTTTAATAGGCCCTTACCGGCTGGAGACAAGAACTGCAGGTATCCCCGTTTTCTGCACAGCCTCTTGGAGGGTTCAGAGTGTGTCAGTAGCGCTCCAGGCCTAGCAGGCAGCTCAGCCCGTGTTGCCTCATTCCACACTCTCTTTCTCCTTCCTTTCTCCTCCGCCAGGGTGCTGCAGATGTACAGTACACCATACCTCCCAACATTTGAAGAACAGAGAGAGGGACAAAATGTGTGGTGCGCATAGCGTGCTGCGGCAAATTTAGCTCCGGCCACTTTTATGTTGATCTTGTCCATTGTTAGAGTTAAGTCCTCCATCTTTGTATTTTGGCAGCCATCTTGTAATCTTTCACATATAATCTGTATAAGTATGTATTTTTCTCCTTAAGTCAAGGAGGCCCTTTGTTAGACTTTAAGGAATGTGATAATGAACGTTAATGCATAGGTTGCTAATCCTTATCTCTCAAGGGCCTCATTTTGAGAAGATGCAGCTGACTTTGTATATCTCTTATCTCCTTTACATGATGTATGGACACATAACCAACAAAAGTATTAATCTTATGGTATCTGGGCACTCTGTCATATTTTATGGTATATGAAGGTCACTTAGAGTGTATAGACACAGGGTCTATGGAACTTGTCATCTTATCTCTTTTGCCATGATATATACATATAGACATGGTCTGGGATGTTAGCTCACACAAGTATTTTGAATCCTTCTTTGTTTCATGGGAAAGTCCATCCCAGTGTGGAAAGTTATAATGAGATGCAGATTATATCAGGCCTCAGCCAATAGCCATGTGCCAGGCTTATCTTATATCTCTATGACCAATCATGTTATACTGATTAGAATAGCCAAGCCAGCTCTTTGTCTGTAATGTATTTAAACTACCTTTTTCTTATAATAAAATCAGAACTCTTTTGATACACTACCATCTTGTGTCTTTAATCAGTTCTCCAGGCTTAAAAGAAAGATGGCTGTAGTCCATCTAGGCCTGTTAATTAATCATCTAATTAGGACCTCTACAACATACGGAGGGATCCATTGCTGTCCCTATCACCCATTCTCATTCATTTTTCATGTGCCCCCACACAGTATAATACTCCAACAGTCACCTGTACATTATATGTCCCCACATTATAATGTTGCCCTCCAACTGCCCCACAGTATTAAGTCCCTCTCCTGGTGCCCCAGTTTAAACTGGTGGAAACTAGAGGGGACATTAAACAGTGGGGGTAGTTGGAGGGGGACAATAAATTAATGGCAGCTGGAGCAGGACATTAAACTGGGGGCAACTAGAGGGGGTCATTAAACTGTAGGGGTAGCTGGAGGGTGACATTAAACTGGGGGCAACTAGAGGCAGACAGGTCCCCCTCCAAGTACCTCCACGGTTTAATGCCCCCTCCAGTTGTCCCTAATTTAATCTCCCCCCAGTTTAAGTGCCCCCCTTCATCTATGTACCCCCCTCCATGTTTCCCCCAGTTTCATATCCTCCTTCATCTGCCCCATTTCATGTCCACCCCTTCATCTGCTCCCAGTTTCATGTTCCCACCCTCCATCTGCCCCCAGTTTCATGTTCCTCTTCCATCTCTGCCCCTAGGTTACTGAGACACACACACACAATGTCGGACTGGGGTGTCTAGCGTCCACCAGTGGAATTGTTTCTAGGGATCCACCATCAGGACCCCTGCAGACTAGTGATACTGACACAGAGCGGCTAAAGGTAATAACATCTCGGGAGCCATGCTGCTCACCTGCCATACGATGTGCACTACTGCTACACACTGTATGGAAAGTGATCAGCGTGGCTCCTAGAAATGTTACCATTACCTATAGCCACACTGTCCTGGAAGGGCTGCTCTGCAGAGATCCTGGGTGTTGCATCATGACAGATATAATATTGATGGCCTACCACAGGGTTTTTTAGCTGCATCTCGCTGTTGCGCCTAATCCTTAAAGATGATCTTTCATCACTTGGGGCACATGCAGTTTTATATACCGCTAGAAAGCCAACAGTGCACTGAATTCAGCGCACTGCCAGCTTTCCCGTTCTGTACCCCCAGTGAAGAGCTATTGGTGCAGGTACCGTAGCTCTTCACCGTCAGAAGGGTGTTTCTGGCAGTCAGTCAGTAACACCCTTCCTCACTGTAGCGTCTATTGCGCTGAACTGTGAGAGGGAGTGTTGCTTACCACCCGGCGATGACGCTGAGCAGTGAGGAACCCCTCCCCAGTACTCATCTATGGACGAGCACTATCAGGAAGGGAGGAGGTGTTCCTCCCCGATCTCACAATACAGCACTATAGGTGCTACTGTGAGGAAGGGCGTTCCTGACTGACATTAAGAAACGCTCTTCTGACTGAAGAGCTACAGTATCGGCACTGAAAGTTCTTCACCGGGGGCACAGAACATGAAAGCTGAAGCCCGCTGAAGTCCAGGCTGTACAGAGAGCTCTTCAGCCCCTGTGTGTGTAAGGGCCCTGGGAAACTGCCGGCAACCGGCTATCTTTAATCATTACAGCGCTGCCGGCAGCCTGGGGCCCCGAGGTTACCGATCCTGCCCTGCACCACTATCAGTGCTCAGTTTGTCAATGCAAATGCATTGGACAGGGGCCTGAACCAGCCCCTGACATCCTAATCGGGCCCCTGGCCAATGCATCTGCATCTGTGGCTCATAGGTCACTGTTCAGTCTCCTCTCTCAGCGGGAGGTCGTGTGAGTGAGAGGTGGAGGGAGGAGATGCAGCAGAGAGCCGGAAGATCGGACTTTTTAAAGAGAAAACACTCATAAGCGGGACAATCTCTAAGCTGTTCGGGACGGCGGGACAGGACTCCAAATGCGGGACTGTCCCACCAAAATCGGGAGTGTTGGGAGGTATGAATACACACAGGTGCACAGCTCATTACCAGTCAGATTCCTGATTGCTGTGCAGTGATTATAATGAGATGCGCACCCGTGTGTCCATCACATGATCACCGAACTGTACATCACATGACCATGGACTGATTTTTATCCACTGGGAGTAAGCAGAATAAATGACAGCAAGCAGAGATCTAAAAAAAATCTTGAGGAAATGGTAGTATTAGGTGTAGGGCTGGAGCCTCCGCAACGCTGTGGTTGCCGGCCCTCTCCTCTCTGTGCTCTTATAAATTTATGGAGTCTTATCCTCTGCTTGACATAAAGAACTGTTTTTAAAGGGGACACGTCTGATGACCGGTGATGTCTGCTCCTAGTCTAAATGCTCCACATTGCTATCATTGCACCAGTGCAGTGACTGTGCTCCAACTGTTTTATTGGAACCAATTTCTGCTCCCGTTGCTGCATTGTAGATTCAATTTATTCAGCTACATGTTTCTTCTGGCTGCGGAAGGTTTTGAATTAATTTCTAAGAAGATTCTTGGTTCCTATTAAAACTATCTTGAACTGAAATTTATCAGTGGTAATTATTAGGGTAGAGAATCCAATTAGAGTTGCTGAACGCACTGTTTCAGTATTTGATAGGACACATATATCCAGCAGAGCGAGTGCGTATGTTTGGAGTCTCGGACGACAGCCGATCCGTTTTTAACCTGTCCTTTTGCTACCCAAAGCGACGCTCTTGCCACTTTGCAATTTAAATATTAGGTGGTTTATTAAAGTGTTATGTCATGTGGAAATTCATAAACTGTTCTCAGTGTGTAAATCACAGAAGTCACGGCAGCGGCAGCATTGGTAGCAGCTTTATTTCCTATCTCTGTAACTGTTTTATTACATACAGCAAGATGGTACGCACGAAAACATTGCCCATCTATTATCATGCCATCAGGGAAATTCTATGGCTTAGTTCACATCTATGCCTTGGTATTGTGCCAGATCCAAATGGTTTCCATTTGATCCCATCGACATATAATAACGGGGTTTCACTGAGGCTTTCGCCATGTTGGTCCTGCACGCTTTGCAGTTTAAAGTTTATGGAAATCTTGACCAAACCCGCAGGAAAAGCTTTATGAACACGGCTGTGATATATCTATGTACACAATAGATAACAAGATTCATATCTCATGTTTCCACGATTTCTAAGAAAAAAAATCCATTTTGGTTGGCAAGGGACTTCCATGTATCAAGTTGCCCCAACATGATATGTATGTATTAGTTGCCAAGCCTGTGGACATATTTATGTATAGACTCGAGCAAGCTCATGCCCAACTGGAAACCAGCATTGCCTGCTTTCAACGGAACATCAGAGCTGTTGCTGACTGGTGATACTGGTTGACGTCACCTTGTATCGAGATGTGATATATTCAATAGTTAAAGTATTATTAATGAATGAAAATACATGCTATCTATGACTTTCGCCTTGCAGAATAGTTTGGTAGATTGTCTCTCAACCAGCAGTAGAGAAGGCAACCTCTGTGTGTAGTTAAAGACATAGACTCACGGGACTGTAATGATTGGGTAGTTATTATAGAGTCGATGGGTCCGATGGATCATGACCTTGGCCTAAATCTAATTTGATGAATGATAAGTGTGATGTCCAGTCACTTCTGAATTGATTATAATTATTTGGTATGAATCTTGGGTGGAATTGAATTAAGGAGTCCTATGTGAAGGTCAGGGTTCCTGGAGGATACACTCTTTTGGCGCTGATGTTGTTGGTAGAGTTGCCTATTTTATTTTTCCAGTGTATGTTGGATTATACATGCTAATTTGATGTACGCCATACTTTTATGGTGTAGGATGCATTATATAATACAGTGTCAAAGCACACCTTGGGGCAATAGTTACCTAGCTGACAGGGAAAGAGTATTGTTTGCAAATTGGAGCATCACCATAGGCAAAAGTACCTTAGAGAATAGGTAACATAGTAGATGAGGTTGAATAAAGGCAAATGTCCATCAAGTCCTACCAATATCCTATAGTTTTTACCAGTGGAAGGCAAAAAAACCCCATGAGGCTCATGTCAATTGCCCCATATCAGGCTCATGTCATATTGCCTCCCCAAAATCAATACAAAAATCTGGATCAACATGTCATCTAGAAAAGCCTAAAACCCATAACCTCTACTCTTTTTCCTTTAAAGAAAAGCTTCCAGGCCCTTCTTGAACTTACAGAATGGATTCACCATCACCACTTCCTTGGGCAGAGAGTTCCATAGCGCCACTGCTCTTACAGCAAGGAATACCTGCCTATGATGCTGGTGACTCAAAGAAAACAGAGCGGCCCATAGCATAACTTTGTTGATACAAATATACAGATGAGTATAGGAGAAGAGAGGTCCTCCCTTGGTTGAGTTGTGGGCAGACCACAACTCCTTTGACAAAAGTTGGAACCAATTTTCCAGAGGGTCCCTCTTTGGGTGGATTGCAGTAGATTCCCAACACCCCAAGGTGTAAATGGACAATAACCAAGGACCAAATCCGAACCTTTTCTTGAAAAGTTGTAGGTAATAAGAATCACGCTTCCACTATGAGTACGGAAGCAAGTGTGTGTTTGCCAATAAAGCCATTACTCCTGTACTCGAGGTGGAAGCCCGATTCTTATTACCTAGAACTTTCCAAGAAAAGGTTCGGATTTGGTCGTTGGTTGTTCTGATGATGGTGAAACATTATCTCCTCTAGACATGGCGGATGTCCCCTTGTCAGTGTCACAGGCCCAGGAATAAAGTCCCTTATGCTGTCCTTTCAATTATTTGTACATTGTTATCCCCTATCCCCTTAGCCATCTTTCCTCTAAACTGAATAACCCCAATTTTATTAATCTTTCATTGTACAGGGTTGCCATAAAATAACCTCAGGTTAACCTCGCACAAATGCACTTTTTCTCCAATTTCACCCCATTCTGAATTTATTTCCAGTTTCCCAGTAAATTGTACAGAATAAAAAATGGTACCATTATGAGGAACAATTTGTCTTGAAAAAATTAAGCCACTGGCAGGAAGGGGTTAAGCTTCTAATCTCTCCCTAGTAGTCAAAGACAAAATTTTAAAATCTAGATCTATGCTTGTGTAACAGAACTTTAAGCTCTGAACCAAAAATGGAACTTCAATCTATAAAGACTCACTATATTGATGGACTTTAAAGTGAGTGCAATGCATAAATATCTAAAGGGTGCCCCCTAGTGGTAGCAATAAGCAAAAAGAATGAATCATTTATTTTCCTTTAATTCAGAGATAAAACTTTGCAATCAATGGATTCTTACATAACACAACAAAAACAGACAAGGGTAAATCTTTCTGAACCTTCAAACAGAGTCAGCCTATTATTTGGGGACTCTATTGAAAAGATCTGCAGCTGGAACATTCATTTATCGGAGTTCTATCTTGTACAGCGGATATTGTTGTTTTGTGATACTTTATATAAAAGGTAGTCAGTGGATACCTCTGAAGTATTTCTGTCCATTAGTGACCTCTGATTAAATCTTCCATAACAATCTTGATAAACCTTTCATAACAAACCTCTCTATGTCTTGTGCTTTGGGTAAAAGCAGTTCTATGCCGGAATTAATTGTATCAAAACATACAAGAAATAACAGGAGAAGCAAATTAAGTGGCCGAAGCTGTAGAAATGACATGAAGGCGTTTTAGATTCTATTATCTCCTATATGATAAGAACCGGTGGCCAAAACCCCATTCACAACAATTGGAACGTAATAGATATACCTGCAAAATTGTTCGGCAAGTAAGTGGGATTCTGACCACATTCAGCCATCAAACCTTCGAATCCAATGAGTGCATGGAGGGATCCTTGAAAATAGACAAAAATAACAAATGACCTATATTTTGACAGTCTGTGACAAAAAAAAAATGCTGTGGTGTGATGTCCACACATTGCCAAAAAATATCCGTAGTGGACACACTGCGATTTCCAAAAACATCAAATTGCAGCATGTCAACTATAGACCCAAGAAAGCCCAAAGAGGAAACTTCTGCAGACTTTTTGTGAAAAGCACTGCGTTGCAATTTACCTACCAATCCTGGCTCCTGCTCACAGCCACCTGCACGTCCCCTTCATGAACAGGAGTCGCAAACCACACAAACACTATCATTATACAGTGGGGAATTTTCAGACCCCCCAGTATAATGATTGGAGGGCCAGGGGAGGTAAGAGAGCATAAAAACCACTGTTACTTACCTCTCCTGGCTCCAGAAGGCTTCAAGCCTACTTGTGTGATGTCCTAGACATCACATTGATCAGGCTTGCATCCACATACATGGCACAAGCCCCATATCAAGTGACATCTCTTCCATTGAAGATAGCCAACATCAGCAAGAAGTCCTCCGGAGCCAGGGAGAGGTAAGTAACAGTGTTTTTTCTGTTTGCATCCTCCCCATGGTCACCAATTATTATACTTTGGGGTCTGAAAAGACCCCAGAGTATAATAATTGTTCATAGATTGTCTGCAATGGGGAAAAATACTGTGTGCAAGGGCCAGTATGGGGCATAATACTGTGTGCAGGGGCCACTATGGGGGATAATACTGTGTGCAGGGGCCACTATGGGACATAATACTGTGTGCAGAGGCCACTATGGGACATAATACTGTGTGCAGGGGCCACTATGGGGTATAATACTGTGTGCAGGGGCCACTATGGGGGATAATACTGTGTGCAAGGGCCTCTATGGGGCATAATACTGTGTGCAGGGGCCATTATGGGGTATAATACTGTATGCAGAGGACACTATGGGGTATAATACTGTGTGCAGGGGCCACTATGGGACATAATACTGTGTGCAAGGGCCTCTATGGGGCATAATACTGTGTGCAGGAGCCATTATGGGGTATAATACTGTATGCAGAGGACACTATGGGGCATAATACTGTGTGCAGGGGACACTATGGGGCATAATACTATGTGCATGGGCCATTGTAGGGCATAATACTGTGTGCAGAGGCCACTATGGGGCATAATACTGTGTGCAGGGGCCACTATGGGACATAATACTGTGTGCAGGGAGCACTATGGGGCATAATACTATGTGCATGGGCCATTGTAGGGCATAATACTGTGTGCATGGGCCATTGTAGGACATAATACTGTGTGCAGAGGCCACTATGGGGCATAATACTGTGTGCAGGGGCCACTATGGGGGATAATACTGTGTGCAGAGGCCACTATGGGGCATAATACTGTGTGCAGGGGCCATTGTGAGGCATAATAGTGCATGCAGAAATGTAGGGTGATGCGGTCTGGGTCTCCGGTTGAGGGGTCAGCCGTGGGGAAGGCAGTCAGGAAGGAGGGATGTCATGAGTTCGCCACATGGCCCCGCCATTCCTAGTTACGCCAATGTGTAATATGTTACAAAATTTTTGAGAAAATAACCTCAAACAGGTTCAAAAAGCTTCAAAACTTTTTGACATCAGAATTCAGGCTTGTAAGGCTTGATAAATTCTCCCTCGAGACTATATGTAAGAACAACCTGAGTACACTAGTAGGATTCCTGTGCCATACCGCCATGCTATTTACAATGCATATAATTATTTTTCTGCATATTTGATGATTGTTTATTAAGTATTTTCAATCAATTAATGAGATTGCTTCTCCTGGTACATGGCAATGTCCCAGCTTCAATGCTTTCAATCAGCACATATGCAAAATAATTATTTTCTTGATGGAAAATGTGTAATAAGAAATCTGACAAGTGACAGCGATGTGATAATGTTTTGTAAGATATGGCTGCGCTCATGCTCTGATCTTCTGCAGTCACATCTGAGATGAGAGCACATTGCGGCTTCTCGGGTGCCGGAGAGTCGGATACTACTTGTGATCTTGCATTATATGAAGCCTCTCTATATTGACTTCATGCAAATAATAATCCATATCCTGTTCAGAAATCTTCTTGAATAACAACACGAGCTAACAGGAAACCACAAGAGACCAAATTATTGGCAAGGACAAGGTTTTCTTTTTTTTTTTTTTAAATGTAGATTGTGAGCCCCACACAGAGCTCACAATGTACATTTTTCCCTATCAGTATGTCTTTTTTTTTGGAATATGGGATGGAAATCCATGCAAACACGGGGAGAACATACAAACTCCTTGCAGATGGTTTTTTTGCCCATGGCGGGATTTGAACACCAGGACTCCAGCACTGCAAGGCTGTAGTGCTAACCACTGAGCCACCGTGTGGCCCCCAAAGGTTTTCTTTTTTTGAACTCATAAAACCCATAAATGTTTGCCCATATATTGTAATTATAATTTATATCTTATTTTATTATCTGATTATTTATTTTAGTGAATAGAGAGACCAGTCAATGTCCATGTTCTCTGCAGTGCCTCTACAGGACAAACAAAGTATTGCACAGTGCTGCAATTAAAATGTATTGCTTTGAATAGTTGAGTATGGTATTCTAGAAATGACATGCATGCTATAGTAAAAATGGCTTTTTTAGAGGACATGAGTTTTTAGACATGTACCATGACCATTAAATCTTGTGGTCCCTTTAAGACACCTTTTCATCAGTGCAAAATATTACCTATTTTTAATGTCATTCCTTGTAGATGTGGAGTCTTACAAAGCCCTTTTCACTCCTCTGTGGGGGATTATGGGAAGAATATGCAAATATGTTTCCCAGGATGTAAATAGGGGAACAGTGCCTCTGTATTCTGCCCTCTATGAGAAGCTCCCTTGAACATCATGCCCGACTTTCCAACAAGCATTTATTGCAATGATGCGTGATTCTGCCAAATCACCTACATGTTTCTTCTCTCCCTAAGGAGTGACAATATCCCCATAATCTAGTCTAGAAGTCTCTCACCTCTGCCAAGTCAGTTCTCTCTAAGCTGTGCTGATGAGGTCCAATCAGATCACAACGGTGGCGTCCACAGTTGGGATGATACTGACTTGGCAAAATCCTGCATCGTTGCAATAAAGGCTTGTTGGAAAGTTGGGCATGATGTTCAAGGGAGCTTCCCATAGAGGGCAGCATACAGAGGCACTCTTTCCCTATTCACATCCTGGGAAACATTGAGTCAATAAGATAGAGTAAGGCTATGTTTACACTACTGTTATTAATGTCCGTTGCTGTCATCCATCATAGGATGACAGCATCGGACATTAACTGTAGCAGTACCCCTCTGTCTGTGTCCTTTCCCAATGACTCCAAAGTAAACATGATGGACACTTTCTCTTGTCGTGTTTGTTTACTCTTGGTCTGTACCACTTTCAGCTGAGCGATAGACAAGGGCAAGGACCAAACCTCCTGACCCACCTGACTTTTCAGCTCCTGAAGCTGTAATGTTCAGAGTCTTCAATTTTTTAGAAGAAGAAGAGCTTCCGCATGACAGCAGTTAGGATCACAGCCAGAATATACAGAAGCAGAAGTCTATCTAAGATGGCCAGTGTCGGTCTGACCCTCAAGGGTACCAGAGTATCCTCTCGTGGGCTGAAGTTTTAAGACAATAATGGTCCAGTAGAAGGTACACAACACATTTCTTAGGGGCTGTTGGACAGTGGGCTCCGATAATGAATTTATCTGGTGGGCCCAGGGAACCTCAGACCTGGTGGGCCCAGGGAACCTCAGCCCAACACTCAACAAGTCTCCTAATAGAGACATGTGACTCAACCTGTCCATTGGTTCCATATCGGGATCACAATGCCACACAAAACACATTTTGGGGATCAAGACTCATATTTTAGCAAGCAGGGATCCAGAATAAAATAGAAACCTCTAGAGTTATCTATAGGCAGGAAAAATGTTTTGCTAAGATAAATGGTTAATTTTGCTGTCAAAGTCTTCTTTCCGCTGCCTGTTAGTTGGAAACATGTAGGTATTTGGTTGATGACATTTGTAATTCTCCGGAGAATATCGATCATGACACATACATATACACAGTACGGACAATTATATTCATAGCCCAGATATTAGATAAATGTAGATATACATAAATACATAATTGCCATCCCATATCCATTTTCTAGTCTTGAAACGTTTTAATCTCTGGATATCAATTCTCCCCGGAGATTTGATAGAGACAGAGGGCTCGTTGGTTAGACTGTATTCATATTCATTATGACAGCATAACTCAACAAAGATCGGATTTCTCCGCCACTGGATATTCATGAAGAGCAGGCAGCAAAAAAGATGACTAATTTATTGTAATGTATTTTAGATACTTTTGGTTGCCTGACTGGCTTCAGCCAACTTTCAACATCCAACTAATCTAGGATAATAATGATGATTAGAATAACTCTCCAGAAATGAAAGGGAATGAAGAAATACGTTGTCTCTGCCACGGCACGGCTCTGGTCCGAAATGCAAGGTTTTTTTTTTCTGCACAGAAAATAAAAGTGAAATGGACATGTGCATGTGACCATATTAGCAAGTGCCAGGGACTGATGTTATATCTCTGTTTGATATATAGAGGTTTTTTGGCTGACTCATAAATATGACCAAATCAAGTTGTGTTATGCTCTAATGCAGGGGTAGGGAACCTTGGCTCTCCAGCTGCTGTGAAACTACAACTCCCAACATGCTCCATTCACTTCCATGGGAGTTCCAAGAACAGCAAAGCAAGTATGCATGCTGGGAGTTGTAGTTTTGCAGCAGCTGGAGAGCCAAGGTTCCCTACCCCTGCTCTAATGCATGCTTTTCCCCTATAGTTAGTCTTCTTTTTTTTTTTTAGTAGATTGTGAGCCCCATATAGGAATCACAATGTACTTTTTTTTTTCTTTCAGTATGTCTTTGTAGAATGGGAGGAAATCTACGCAAACACAGGGAGAACATACAAACTCCATGCAGATGTTGTTCCTGGCAGGATTTGAACCCAGGACTCCAGTGCTGCAAGGCTGCAGTGCAAGCCAATGTTGCCCCATATTTAGTATTGATTCTTGATTCTACTCTGCTTGGGATCCAGAGAGATGTGTGCCCAACGAAAATATGGGGATACAGATTGAACATCCAGCAGTAATATCATAAGAAATGTAACTCTAGAAATTGGATGCTGTTGAACATTGTTCTACTTCAGGTACCTGGTTCGACAACCTCTTGCCTCATTGCTGCTTGACCATCATGGGCACTCCAACCTCCAGCAAGCCCAGGAAGACTGACAACTAGGATGTGTCCCAGGGAAACATTATCGCAATCACATACCTCCCAACTTTTGAAGAACCGAAAGAGGGACAAAATGTGCGGCGCGCGCCGCTGCAAATTTAGCACCACCCACTTTTGTGTTGACTCCGCCCACTCGTTAATTTTTCATGTGACCGCACACAGTATAATCCTCCTACAGTCACCCGTAAATTATATGTCCCCCCTCTATCTCTCCCCCAGTTTCATATACACCCTTCATCTGCCCCCAGTTGCATGTCCCCCTTCCATCTCTGCCCCCAAATTCATGTCCCCAGATCTCTGCCCCCAGTTTCATGTCCCTTCCATCTCTGCCCCAAGATTCATGTCCCCTGCATCTCTGTCCCCAGATTCATGTCCCCCCCATCTCTGCCCTCAGATTCATGTCCCCCCATCTCTGCCCCCAGATTCATGTCCCCCCATCTCTGCCCCCAGATTCATGTCCCCCCATCTCTGCCCCCAGATTCATGTCCCCCCATCTCTGCCCCCAGATTCATGTCTCCACATCTCTGCCCCCAGATTCATGTCCCCACATCTCTGCCCCCAGTGTCATGCCATCCTCTCCACCTCTCCATCTCTGCCCCCAGTGTCATGCCGTCTGCTCCATCTCTGCCCCCAGTGTCATGTCGTCCTCTCCATCTCTGCCCCCAGTGTCATGCCGTCCTCTCCTTCATCTGCCCCCAGTTTCACGTTCCACCTCCACATTACACTTACCTTCTCCTCCGCTCCCTCGCCGCTCTCTGCACGCCTCTCTCGCTGACACATATGCGGCTGAAGCAAGGAGCTGACACAGGTCAGCTGGACGCAGATCTGAGTTGAAATCGGGACATACCTCCCTCCAACTGGGACCGCGGGACATGTCACCCAAATCGTGAATGTCCCGCGGAAATCGGGACGGTTTGGAGGTCTGCAATCATCAGGTACCCTGTAGTCCCCTGTAACTCTTCATTAGCCCAAGTGGAGAGATGGAGGAGTTGGTTGAGTTTCTAGCTACTGTGACCATCACAAGTACTACTATTCCCAGCCTCCTGGCCTACCCAAGTGCATCGACACACATTGTGTATTGCGAGAACAACCAGACTCTGAAGGGGAATGGTCCTATAGTGATTATTGGCCTAAACAGCCAGTAAGCACACACTGACACAGGGAAAAACTGTCCATCACTGTCTGTGGGTGGGGTAGTTAGGATTCTTAAGGTAAGCTCACATGGCAGAAAGTGAAGAGATTTTGAAGCAGATTCTGCATCAATATCTGCCTGCAAAAAACTCTGTGCGAACTTACCCTTAGAGTCTCTCCTCTCTCTTCTACTCTTTACAAAGAAACTTACATATCACAGAGCTTAATTTCTCTCCCACTATCATATCTTCAAAAAGGGCATCAAAAATTACCTTCGGAGGTTGACCTCAGTATACTCTGTCTACAGCTTTTAGATAGTCTTCCTGCCTCATCCAACTCCACATAAGTTGAGGCTAGTGATATACGAACCTCACAAGATTTGTTTTGACAAATATTTGTGAGGTTCTGCCCTCCAATTTCTTTCAAGCTGAACTTGTTTGGCTAGAATTGGTGCTATTATTATACTCTGGCTGATGTGACGTGCCCTGGGGTCACTAAAGAACCACAATCATGGATTGTGTCCATGTCACAATGCTAAGACCCACCATTGGGGATTTTGATTGACCCGTGACATTAACCAGATTCTGAAAGAGACCTGAAGATAATGCCCGGAGAACACTAGATGTTGTAAGGATGCCCAGGAAAGGTGGGGTAAGTAGGGTTGAGCGATTGGTTTCGGAAAAGATTGGATCCTGATCGGCAATCAAGCAAATTTCGGGATCGGCTAGAAAATGATCGGAAATCGGATTTTGAAATCTCAAGATCGGCTCAACCCTAAAAGTGACATTTCCCATAGAGAAGCATTAACTAGGATTGAGCGATCGGAATCGGAAAAGATCAGATTCTGACCGACGTTTGAGCAAATTTCACGATCAGGATCGGCTGTAAAATGATCGGAAATCAGATTTTAAAATCGATCCTGAAATCTCAAGATCGGCTCAAACCTAGGGGTATTATTAAAGTTATTTTTCCTCACCTAAGTGGGCATCAACTTATACTGAGGATTCTCAGGACACTCCGAAGTATGATAGTGTTTCATGACAAACCCCAAGTTTAATGTTCAAAAAAACCTGAAACTGTTCAAAATTTTGGGACAAATCCAGATCTAAACAAATCAGTTCATCCTTCCCTAGTTTACTTCTTTCACATACTAAACATGAAATACTCCTAATTTGTAGCCCAGGATCAAAGTCCCTAGAATAGAAGGGCAGAACTTCTGTGTGACCTCTGCTGCAGTCAGAAGGGGTTATAAGGGACCCTCATTGGTGTGATTAGCGAGGGCTCCAGTTTTTGGACCCTTACAGATCGGGTATGTTATCTATTCTGTGAATTCTTGGCACAATTCTTTTAATAATCACTAGAGATGAGCGAACACTAAAATTTCCGAGGTTCGAAATCCGATTCAAACAGCCGCACACTGTTCGACTGTTTGAACGGATTTCAAACCCCATTATAGTCTATGGGGGGGAAATGCTCGTTTCATGGGTACGCAAAATTCGATAACATTATACTTACAGAGTCCACAAGTGACGGTCGGGCTGGATTCTCCTTGAAGTCTTCTCCTGGCGCAGCTTCCCCGCATCTTCTTCCGGCCTTGAATTCACTCTGCCTAGGCATCGACGCCTGAGCAGAGCCGACTGCGCATGCGAGGCCATGCCCGCGCATGCACAGTCGGCTCTGCTTAGGCTGGATGACTAGGCAGAGTGAATTCCAGCCGGAAGATGCCGCGGGGTCGCTGAACGGAGAAGACTTCTAAAGGTAAGAGAAGAACCTGCGTTGATTGGCAGAATGTATAGCATTCTGCCAATCAACGCTGGTTCTGCATCGAACCTTAAACTTTGAACAGCTAGTAGTGTTCGATCAAGTACGAGTATTTCGAGTACCGTAGTATTCGATCGAACACCTACTCGATCGAACACTACTCGCTCATCTCTAATAATCACTATTTTCACCGCCAAAGTTTTTCTTTGTTTGTTTACTCATTTTGGTAATGAGCGTATTTAGAAATTGCCATGCCGATATTCTGTGATTAGTCCAATTATGCATCGTCTATAATTAGGTGTACAATGAAAATAATGGAGGGGGAGCTGGGTTACCTCTAAAAACCACATCTAGGTGGACATCACTGAAATTTAGAAAGAGAATATTTTAATTTTTTTTTTTTATTATGTCATGAAAATTGAGCTTTGACATTCTACCACTCCGCAGTCGATAATTTATCTCTATAAATTCTGAGCAGAAATCGGGTAGGTTTAATTAATGCTTAAAAGTCTGTCATTTTCCCGCTGTCATTGTTTTTGATGTGCACCTTGGAAATTTTTGATATTTAAGAACAAAATCGGAAAGATAAAAGCTAGAAATCATTTTCTGCGCTTGAATACCGACTTCAAACAAGGTGACCTGTTGCTTGGGAAATGTCGCCTTTTTAACCAAATCATTGAAATAAGTAATCAACTTCTTGGGGTAATTGTTTCCCTGTCTGTGCAATACAATTAATGAGGTGTGCAGCCAAGCAAAATGGCTGCTCCCTGCAGGCTGATTTTTTGAGAAGTATTGGCAGAAGGAAGCAGAAACTGCTATTTATTTTAATTAAGCTTGTTTTATTTTATAGGTGTAGTTACACTAATGGATTGCTGCCATCCAGTCGCCAGACAGTTAAACTTCCACGTTCCAGCCGATTGTGGCTTGGACTGAAGGTATCTAGGTCTTAAAAGCCGCAGGAATGTTTTGCTTTGATCTCTTGTCCTAGTTACAAATGAAATAAAGTCCACAGAGATTCTGAATCAATATGATTATGGAAAATAAACAAGCCGATCCACCGCCGCTGCCCTGTTTGCCATCCAGCTTAATTACCTCTGGTTAACCTCATAAGTCCCAGTCTTTACATTGTCAACAAGCGGTGTACACCAGAGAATAGATAACGGGAAAGGAGATGGCGGCCGACGCTCCATCTTTTCTGTTATCGTACTGATAACAGGTGCTCGGAGATAGAGCCTTAGCTGCTCTCAGGTGATGGCGGGAGATTGGATTTATCCATTACATCCATTACAAACACATTATTGCTAATAATTATCCCAGTTTGTTCAGGTGTATAGAGGGCAGAGCGGATGGGAAACCCACAGCTCGTCCTACAGCTTGAAAATACAAATGGTGCCCCTGACAGAACAGCTGTAAAGCTCGCCTTACATGCTACGGAAAAGAGTATTCAAAAATTGGGGTAAATTTGCTAGAAAAATTTGCAAAAATTTGCAACACACAGAGCTTCATCAATGGCCTCAGCAGAAACGTAAGTTTAGTTTCCAAATGACAGGGGACAGAAACGTTTTACAATAAGGGCAAAGTGTATGGGATTCTAGTGAATCCCATGCCCACTTTGCGGTAAAAACCGCGGTGCGCACACACTGCGATTTGAAAGAACAGCTAGTTTTGAAAATCACAGCATGTCAATTATACCTACGGAAATGCTGGTGGTTTCCCCATAGGTATAATTGTAATAGAAAGTCAACGGAGGAAAACTCTGCAAACGTTCTGTCTAAAGCACTGCAGGAAGAACAGTGATACTTTGCCGCCATGTTTTTTTCCACAGCGTTTTTTTATGCAGGATATCCCATGAGGCCTTAGGGCCCCTTTGCACGGCATAAGCGCACCACTCATTTAGACCCGTACAAGCGAGCACTTCAAAACACATCCCATTCACCTCAATGGGAACGCACGTAAAGCCGGCTTCACGCGCGCTCCCATTGAAGTGAATGGGATGTGTTTTGAAACGCTCGCGTGTACGGGTCTAAATGAGCGGTGTGCTTACGCCATGTGAAGGGACCCTCAGACAGTTTTTTTTAGCTGCAGATTTTGCTGCGATTTTTAGAGCCAAAGCCAAGAATGACTACAAAAGGAATAGGACATATATATAGGAAGTTCTTATACTTCTCCCTCCTGCTCAATCCACTACTGGCTTTAGCTCCAAAAACTATGGCAAAATTTGCAACATAAAAAAGCTGCGCTTCCGCAGTGTGTGGTCTCAGCCTTAAGGCTACATGCCGTGAATTCCTAGTGGATGTCAGGAGCAGATATCCTAGACCAGACTCAACTGCAGCAAACATCAGCCAAAATTGTCTGGCTTGTGCTGTGGCTTTCACAGTGAATTTCCACTGTGGCTAGTCCAGATTTTAACCCTCACATTGCAATGGTTGAAATCCACAGCCAAACAAATGGAGGATTCTAGGTAATTGGGAATTCCTTTAAGGCTATGTTCACATCTGCATTGTAATACCCATTAAGAGTCTCCATTGCAGAGTCTATATTGCGGTAACAGTGCTAAATTGTGGAATAAGGAAGTTTTGCAAAGAATTTTCTTAAGTAGTGGGATATCCAAAAAAACATTAATACAGACATTGTTTTTTTTAGCAACCCACTGCCCCCCTGTGATCACGTCCAAGCTATGTCATTGCACCTGGGTGTCAGCTGTATGTTATAGTTCACCCTATCTGCTTATTGGATGGACTTCATTTCCTGAGCCTGCACTATCACCATACATGCACTGGAGGTGCACAGGGAAGATGTCAAGAAGGGCTTAGTGTTTGGAGAAACAATCATGTTCAGGAGTGACATGAATACATCTCTATGAATAAACCCTGATCTCTGATCTGTAGAAGTCTCGGCATTCTCCGACTTCTTGGTCTATGAGTCTGGAGGATGTGCTAATTACACAAAGATTTCAGCTCCAAATAATATAGGAGGCCGCGGAGGATGAGCTGTACTGTAACTGTGATTAAGCGCGACTCTTTACAGTCTGTTGTCAGTGAAGCAGATGCTAATGTATGGTTAAATCAGCTTTCTGTGAGCACTCACAATGACTTATAGTATGTTTCTTTTACACTTACTATGTGTTAGAAGAAGACCCCAGACAATTGTCAATGGAGGATTTTTGCATCCTATATGGTGTATAAGCACAGATCTCCATTCCCATAAAGATATTGTTGACTCAGTAGTCAAGTATTTGCCTTGGCACTGGACGAAAAAGGATATTGCACAGAAGTTTGTTCATGACAAACCGGAATTGATATTATTTTTACACTGGGGTGTCTTCAAACTCCAGATCTGAATAAGTGGAGGCCAATAGAAGGTGCAGCAACATAATAAACATTTATTGTACACTAATCTTGCCTCAGTTTTTTCAGGTTCAAAGTGTTAAAGTACCATGATAAAGTACGATGGCGTGAAGGACCACCATATGCCAGGAGGGAGACAAGGAGAGGTGAGTCAAGTCAAGGTGAGTATAGGTGTTTATTATGTTGCTGCAGCTCCCCTGAGTTTCCACTTATTATACTCTTGGGCTTAGAGAGACCCCAAAGTATAACAGTGGTTTGTTTCGTGGGTGACAAACCCCTAAAGTTTCAGGTTTTGATAAAGACTGAATTTTTTGGAAAATTTGGGTTGAATCTGGTTTGATCCAAACTGGTTCGGTCATCTCTACTGATGACGTGCCACTGGGGTCTGTATGTGTAATGATAACTGCACATTTAATTAGTTAAAATTAATTAACAATTACACATGCGTAGATGGAGGGTGAGCCAGTGTGGGGGTGAAAGTGTTAGTCTCCATAGAAAGGAAAGATCCATAGCGACCATATGCAATGTCCTCGATCAAGCCACCTTGCTACAGGGACAATCCTAATCTTGGTCAATCTACGAGTATGTAAGCTGCACATGGGCCAATAGGTCAAGGGGCCCTATCAACTTGACAACAGCTTTATACTCTCTATTGGTCTGAGGGTCAAAGCCTAAATTAAAGAACTTCATGGCTAAAGATTACTAATAGTGGATTGTTAGAGAGACATAAGGGAATGCTCTGTGCTCAGATACTGGAAAACAAGACCCAGAACTGTTTTTGCACAAAGCCACTGAACTGTTTGTATCTACACCCGGGTTTCTACCCCATGTGAAAGGTGTTTATGTGGTTTATTGTACTTTCTGCTGTTACAAAATTAAGGATCCTTGCTGGCTCATAAGATATTGATACCTGTTCCATTACCTGCAGGTTTTTACCTCTGCTTGTAAGCTGCCATCAAGTAAAGGAAAGTCTGGATTCCAGTAACGCTGGGTTCACACCTGCGTTCTTCTGTCCGTTCTATGGTTTCCGTCTTCTGCATGCCAGAAGACGGAAACCATAGACCGGGTTCGGCCATGCGCGGCGGTGAGCGTTTTAGGCTCTCCGCCGCGAAACCGGATTTTTTTATCCGGACACAGAGTACTGCATGTCCGACTCTGTGTCCGGATTATAAAACCCGGTTTCGCGGCGGAGAGCATAAAACGCTCACCGCCGCGCACGGCCGGACATCTCTCTCACCCATTCAAATGAATGGGTGAGAAAGACTCCTGCAGGTTTCCGTCTCCTGCTCTGTTTTAGGCAGGAAACGGAAACCTGCAGTACGGAGAGGGCGACGCAGATGTGAACGAGCCCTAACTAGAGAGCGCTAGATGGTTTCTTGGACCGACTACACTATACAACATAAACCTGCCAGCACTGAGTTGAAAGATGCTGATCATAGTGGTCAAGTTGGCCATGTTCTGTGTGGAGAGTGCCAAAGCCATCATTTTCTCCAATGGGCCTCTGCAATCTCATCTAACAGTGAACAAAGGAAATCCAAAACTACTGGAATACAAAGGTAGATATGAAGAGGTTATTTTGGTTTATCTGTTGCTGGATACATTACTTTACCATTTGGCAAAAATGGCACAAACTATCAAATTTATCAAAATGGCACTCACTAAGCACATTGTTCACACATTTCCAAATCATTAGTGTTGTACATGTACACCAGGAGTCTAAGGCAGGGGCCCAAGTTGCAAAAAAAACCACTGCATTTTACAATACCTGCAAAGTGAATGGGATTCTGCCTAATCACATCCACACATGCTGATGTCATATACTTTATATAAGGTTGTATGGGCTGGAGCACGATTCATATCAGTGATGGTGGAAGTAGGGGATGGTTGTGTTATCATGATACAGAGCACTGAGTGCAATGCAAGGAGTAGGAGAATTACAACACAGTTTAGTCAGATTTAATCAATTACAGGCAGATTAGTAATAGAAATCTGAGATAGAAGTGAGGGAGAATATTTGTACTCTGCAAGCCTGACTGCTGCAGTGATACAATCAGACAAATGATAACCCTTCTATTGCCAATAATCTCATTTTGTCTAAGTCTGTTTTACAATAGACCAATTTGACCTGTCCACAGATTTATAGTTTTTACGCAAAGATTTATATTTGCAACAGCTCACTCACCTGTCCCATATGAAACAAACGTCCATTATTTGTGTGGTGGGTTAAGACGGGAGATGCAGGGATCTTGAAAGCCCATCGGCCTGGGGTTGAAATCCAGTGAAAAAAAAGATGTATCCAGCAATCGATCCCGTTTTTTTAAAACTTAACTTTTATTTATAAAATCCAGGAACTTGACATAGTCCAATAAAAAATTCAAATTCAATAGCTCATGATGGTAGGAAGAAAAGCGTCTGGCTGACGCGTTTCGGAGCTTAAAAACAAAGTCAGTCCCGTTAGTGAAAAAATCTATACAGCATGCCTGTAGCACTTACAAGACCTTGAAACCAGCTATGTACTGGTACATGTGTATGAAAACCTTTAGGATACAGTTAATATACCTTATGAGTTGTATCAAAATATACTATACCATGTGGTACCATTTTGATAAATTCCGGAAAGTGCAATTTGCACCATTTCATGACAGCTGGTGAGTGCATGGAGGCATCCAAAATCCTTTTTTTTTTAATACCATTGAACACATACTGGGGCACATCCCATAAAATAGTGTAAGCAGACATGAAGGCTGGCCTATGGTATCTGTCCTATTTATAAACTAATTATACCTTTTTAATTTAATTTTTATTTTATATTTTAATTGTATTAAATTATATAATTATTATCAAATTATATGTATTTTTTTTTATTTATACCTTTGAATTCTACTTAATTTTCGAGGGGTTTATAAGAATATTAGGCCTCATGTATCAGCAAAATCGTCAGAGAAACATTGACTTTGTGTTCATCGCAACCCATGGGTTCTTGTATGGGCATAAAGGACACTTTTTGTAGACAGTTTTGATGCAAGGCTGTTGATTGAGTAATAAAATCTGCAAGGTATTGTTTTGGCCACACACCTTAGATTTTCCTTGTCCAGAGTGACCAATTATGGCCATTTTATTTGGCAATGTTATATGTAAATGGAGCAAACAATTGATGGCAATTGACCAATAGCAGGCTTTCGTCTGCCAAAATTATATTGGTCATGTTGAATAGTTCAAGCCAGTGGTCAGCCAGAATTTTTTTTTATATAAAAAACAACCATCGGGGTAACTTAGTTCTTAATGTCAATGGTGGAATAATTTGTATGAATGATACCATCATAAATCAGGCAGCCCCATGAGCGCCTGGTCTATATGGCCAGCTTTACGCTGTGCCTCTATCCATCTCTTCACTTTCATAGATTATTGGCCCTTTTGGATACATGTTGTGTTTTTAAAGGGAACCCGTAACACTAAAAATCCAGGTAAACTCCAGGCAACATGTTATAGAGCAAGAGATGGAGAGCCAATTGATATATAGCGGAAAAAGACTCAGTGTAACTTGTTATTTACTAGTTGAAACCCCTACTCACTTTGTGCCAGGGAGTCCAATGGGTGGTCTTATTAAGGGAATGACAGTTGTCTCTGTATGAAAAGACTTAGTACAGAAAGAACAGTCTCAGTTATGGCAAACTTGGGGTCACAGTGGAATCCCATACACATACATCTTTTGAACACAACAATTTTTGGGGACACAGATATGATCGCTGTGTAACACTAGCCTCAAAGGGAGTCTGTCAGTAGGAAAATCAGTACCAAACTAATGACAATACCCTGTGGACTTCTACATTTTCCAAAGATACCTTTCTTATTTTGCATTGCAGCTCCATCTTCAAGAAAGTCAGTATTGTATTTGTATGCAAATTAGCAATACCATTTTTTTATTTATTTTTTTGCAAGGGCTTTGCTCTGCAATCTAGATGACCACCCCTAACTGCCACTGACGTGGATTCTGCATCAAAATCTGCTCCAAAAAACTCAGTGTGAACATACCCTTAGGGGTTCTTGTCTAGAGCAGTGAGTGAAGAATAGATGCTGCTAAAGAATTTTTCAGCTAATTTTTATAGCAATAAAATTCCAATTTTCATGAAAATGGAGCTGCAATGTAGAATAATAAAGGCATCTTTGGAAAGTGTAGAAGCTACCCTACAAAGAACTGTCACAAGTTTGATACTGATTTTTCTACTGACAGAATCCCTTTCAATTGATAACTTTGGGACAATGGCACCTAACAAGGGGTGGATTTGGGGATATTTGAGGTAACAAGTTCATACTTAATACATAAAGTTGATCTGTATCAAGCAGCTAAAATGAGTATTTTGTAGACATTGACCATTATAGTTTGTAAGTTTGCAAGTACATGAGCCCATGGTCATATCTATGCTATACAATTGACCCTGTTACTTATACACTGTGTTTTATAAATCATGTTTGACTCAACTTTAGTGGTTCCACTTTTTTCGCATACTCCTTACCATTTTGACATCACTTAATATAACCATAAAGTGTTTTTAACTATCTTCTGGCTCTGAACACATCTTCTCACCAGTTGCATGTACATTATCTGAGAACAATTAGAGATGAGCGAGTAGTATTCGATAGAGTAGGTATTCGATCGAATAAAACGGTATTCGAAATACTCGTACTCGATCGAGTACTCCTAGCTATTCGAATGGAAAAGTTTGATGCAGAACCAGCATTGATTGGCCGAATGCTATACAGTTGGCCAATCAACGCTGGTTCTTCTCCTACCTTTAGAAGTCTTCTCCGTGCAGCGTCCCCTCGGCGTCTTCCGGCTCTGAATTCACTCTGCCAGGCATCGGGCCTGGGCAGAGCCAACTGCCCGCTTGTAGTGCGGACATGCGCAGTCGGCTCTGCCCAGGCCCGATGCCTGGCAAAGTGAATTCAGAGCCGGAAGACGCCGCGGGGATGCTGCACGGAGAAGACTTCTTGGAGGATCCAGCCCGACCCTCACTCGTGGACTTGGTAAGTATAATTTGATCGAATGTTGCCTACCCCTGAAACGAGCATTTTCCCCCTCTAGACTATAATAGGGTTCGATATTCGATTCGAGTAGTCGAACATTGAGGGGCTACTCGAAACGAATATTGAACCTCGAACATTTTAGTGTTCGTTCATCTCTAAGAACAATATTCAGGAGTGTATAGAAAAAAATGAGTCTTTCCAAGACTGGGTCTTCGTGTAGTTATCCCATTACATTTGGTGTCCGGTAGACTTTTTGTGTGCAATCTCGCTTTGATTTACCCAACCTGAACGTTCAGCTCTAAAAATGACCAGTCTCTTTTTTTTACCATTCATAGCCTACTTTTTTTTTAAAAAAATCTCCCCTAATGCGATGCTCAAATTCCGACTTTCACGGCTGGGTGTTACCCTCCATGTTATGCCTGATATATATTATATATTAAACATGGCAAATTGTAATTGGAAAGTTAAAGTTTGCTTGTAAGAAGTAGTTCTCCAAACTTATAGGACATATTGAGCTGATAAATTACCAGTCTCCTCCAACTCACTAAACCCTCCCCAGTGTGCGATGAAAGTTACAAATGGGTAAGCAGACATCTGGTGAACCCCACATTAGGCATTAGTACACTCATTCTGGGGACACAGTGTCCTTTTAAATACTTCTACCACAAATAAACCCTAACAAACACGCACCTGTATTTCACATTATCTGTCTGAATGGCTTCCCCTGGGATCTTATGTACTGGCTAGAGGAAATGTAATTCCAGCTTCTATGAGAAGGTAAAAAAATAAAAGTAGAAACTCTTTATAACAAAGTAAAAAAAAAAAGAAAAGGAATTTGACTTTTATTTGGTCATTTATCTACAACCATTATAGTGGAAATGAGAAAGGAATGGCATCAACATCTGAAAATCAATGTCTATGCTGCGGCGAGTACTGTTGGTTGCTCCCTATCTCGGTGCTGACATAACGCTTGGTTACAAGCACTGATCATTTATAGCAGGTCTGTTATATTTGTATGTTCTTAAGGCTGTATGCAGCCAGATCTCGAGAAACAAGTTAAGTTAGGCTGGTCTTACACGGCCGTAATGTAAGTTCGCAATTGAGGGTTTTCAATTGTGGACCATTTGCGGACACATTATATTCAGTGCGGCCCCTTACACCACCAGATATTTTATCCATGGTGTGTCGGGCCTCCGCACTGAATAGAGCAGGTCCGCAAAGGCCGTGAATTGCGGCACTGCACGGACTCGCCCATAGAACTCTATGGATGAGTGTGGCAGGTCACGGGCATCTGCGGTCTCTATGTTGTGTCTATAATCAGCAACTTGGGGATTATAAAATCAATACGACATGTAAAACCAGCCTTGTACAGTACTTATTTGCATTGGTCTGATAACACAGGTCAATGCAAACTGGATGTTAGAGGAACGATCTCCATTGTGATTATGTCTTCCCCTTTTGGCTGCATGGGTTATCGACAGTACTCCCCTGAATACACCAAGTGATGGGAGTCTTATTTTCTGCATTATTATTATATATCTTATTTTATCCCATGTAGAAGGTGTGATCAGTAGACCTGTGATCGGAGTCCAACCCAAGATCACTGGTGCCTTGTAGCGCTGGGGTCTTGGGTTCGACTTTGACCAAGGGC
The DNA here is from genome assembly GCF_031893055.1 of Leptodactylus fuscus. NCBI lineage: Eukaryota > Metazoa > Chordata > Amphibia > Anura > Leptodactylidae > Leptodactylus > Leptodactylus fuscus. The sequence goes on from NC_134269.1 coordinate 40,891,916, forward strand.
AACATCTTCATGGAGTTTGCGTGGGTTTCCCCCAGGTTTCCTCCTACATTCAAAAAATATACTGATAGGTAAATTGGCTCCCTGTACAAACAACTGACCCTTGTGGGTAATGGGGATGAGCCACCGTTATGGCAGTCACTAACTCCTCTACTTCACAGTTTTCCGAGTCTACGTGAAAAAAGTGCATTACAAGTGTTTGTCGTATCTATTGGCTGAATTCCCATTCAGCAAACACTCATTCATCCCAACCACCATACAAATATATTTGCCTTTTTTCTAAATAACAAGAGCCTGCCAATGTATCTTGTCTGAGAACAAAAGAATTAGGCATATTGAAATCCGATGTCCGATCCTTTGTTTCATTGACCTACCAGTGGGGTAGAGTTAGGAGACCCCATTAGTTGATCATCTGGATCCACCAAAATCAGTGGATTCATTCAATGTTAATCTAATAGGTTTGCCCAGCTTAAGTTAAGGTCAGCTTTGTCAGGAATATCTTATGAAGACAATCCCTTTATAAATGGTAGCCGGGTTTTTAGCTGTTAATAACCAAAAGTCATGTTTTACCTTTTTCAGAGAAGTCGATGCTGCCGGAGAAAGTATTACATGGGAAGCCTGTGAAATAACTGAAGCAGTATGAATTATTGTTCTGGATCACAGATGGGAGCACTGAGGAGGGGTATGCTCTATAGCGCTGTATTAGGGTATATGACATCCGTTTAGGACGCATGACATCCTAATTTGCGCAATTGGATAGGGATTGTGACATAATCTATTCATAAAAGTTCTATCCCCCGTTACAACCGAAAGCTTTAACCTTCTCTTAAAACCAGAAATACTTTGTTGACCTTAGGAATAAGGTGGGAATTGTTTTTGCCCAATAGTATTCCTTAAATACATTTAGCCAGAAGATCTAAGCAAAAATAAACTCACAGTTCTCAAATGTAGTCCCTATAATGGCTGCTAGGTCTGCTACAGCTATAGTTATGCCCATGCTGGAGAAGCAACTCCAGATAGTTAGATGGTATCATCATGTACTGGGAATGTATGGTTTGGTATTTGGAGAAGAATGCTCTCTTAGGCTGGTCTTACATGACCATAGTGGTTTTTGCGGTCTGCAATTTGCTGATCAGGAACACTAAATTTAATTCCAAAAAGTCATTCCGCAGACGTCCGTGTCCATCCGCACACGCCCATAGAGTTCTATGGGACAGTCTGTGCCATGCCATGATGTCCGTGACTTTGTGGACCTGCCGTATTCAGTGCAGACCCCAGGCACGGTACGACACACCACGGATAAAATATCTGGTGGTGTAAGAGGCTGCACTGAATACAATGTGTCCGCAAATCGTCCACAATTGAGAACCCACAATTGCGGACCATTTGCGGACTAAACTTACTGTCGTGTAAGACCAGCATTAGGGCTAGTTCACACGTGTTAGGGTGGTCGAGGAATTTGGTCAGAAAAAAAAACGCTTCAGGAATTAGGAAGCTTTTTTTGAAGCGTTTTTTTTTTACATGAGGCAGTTTTTGGAGCGTTTTTTGGAGCATTTTTTGTTTTAGTTTTTTTCCTCCAGTGTATGGACCTTGAAAAAACTGCATGGCTTTTTTTGAGGCGTTTTTTGTAAAAAAAAAAAACGCACCAAGAACCGCTAGTGGTTTTTGCTAAAAAACGCTAGAGGTTTTTCTGCCTCCCATTGACTTGTATTGATTTCCAGAGGTGGAATCTGCCTGAAGAAAGGTCATGTCTCTTCTTTTTTCCGCTAGCGTTTTTTTTCCGCTACATAGACCTCTATTGTGAGGGGGTGGATTTTGAGGCGGATTCCACGTCAAAATCCACCCCCTCTTGCCCCGTGTGAACAAGCCCTTATAGTGTAGGGCAGCAGAAACCACCTGATGGTTTCATTCTGAGCTATATGCCAGACGACATTCTCCATATGTCAGTTATTGGGGTATGTAATATTCTTGGTGTAGTTTATAATCTCTTCCTTTTTTGAAACGTAAAAAAAAAATCTTCACCTTATACAAATAATAATTTCATAATTAAAAAACTGCGCTCCCCTTAGCTATGATATAGTAGCTCCGAGTCTGGTTATTGACTGACACAATGTTTCAAAAATCCTTCTAAACATTTGTGTAATCACGGCCGGATAATTTGAGAGGCTTCGGGTCAATATAAAACCTCACACAATGAAATGCTAATTGGTCTAAATTGCTTGGTACAATTATTATTTCCTGTTGAATAATTATTGCAGCAATGTTAATTGAGCACAATTTTTACTTTGCATTCATCTCTTTTTTTTTATATATCAAGCAGCATGTTGTACACATCCAAAGCCAATAAAGAGCCATTGAGACAACCAGACAAATAATGTTATAAAGCCTCCCCAAATAACATGGAATAACACCTTGTAAAGAGTAACTGTCATAAGGTAAAGGGGTGACCAGGGAGTTAAATTTACCTTAAAGGGATTCTACCATTAAAACCTGGGGCCTGCCCCCATCGCTGCGAGAAAACTAATTTGCATACCGGTAAAAAACGGTATTTCTAAGGAACGGCGCGGCAGAGATCATATCTAAAGGTAAGAGACGAATAGCCTTTCTAAAGGCTATTCCGACGCCTTATCCACAAAAAAAAGGTTTTAATGGTAGAATCCCTTTAAAGGGATGGTCCAGGATAAATTTATCTTTCTAATCTAAACTAAATATCCCCCACCTTCTAAATTAGTTATGTTAACAATAATCTATATTTACCTAGATCATGTGACCACCCCAGGCATATTTTACAATTTTCCAGTGATGGGTCTATCTGGGTTTTTCCTATTCATTTCTTTCGGCCCAAGCACACAACTGAGAATTGCACGGTCCCCTGTGCAGGCCAACAGTCTGGGTTGCAAAACTCAAGACAGATACTATTGCTGTCTAGTTTAGCAGCTGTGTGTCCGCAGCTCCTATTCATTGACTCAGTGGGGCCAATAAAGCACAGCCAGCGCACAGGCGGCACATGGATGACATTCGTGTGCCGCCCATGCACCTGCCATGCCGGTCAATCACAGCTGGTGGCTAGCACACAGCTAGGTCGTGCCCAACCAGTCTAAGGGCCCCTTCACACGGAGTATACGCTGACTGATTCTGAATGTGTAAACGTTCCGAATCAGCGGCGTTTAAAACAGATCCCATTGCTTTCTATGGGAGCCGGCAGATGTACGCTCCCCATAGAAATGGATGGAAAAAAGCAGCCCATTCATTTTTATGGGGAGCGCACATATGCCGACTCCCATAGAAAGCAATGGGATCTGTTTTAAACGCCGCTGATTCGGAACATTTACACGTTCAGAATCAGCCAGCGCATACTCCATGTGAAGGGGCCCTAAGATGTATCTGAGAAGTGAATTGAGCAGTTTAGTAGGCAGGAAAGGGCTAATAACTGCAGATAGAAGCATTTTATCCTGATTGGATCTATTATAAAATTTCTTACATTAACCTGAACTATTCATTCCCCTCCAAAAAATGGAAATTATAGCTACTCTAAGCCTGGTTCTACATGAGATACCTATTGAATGCTATCTCTCCCAGTCCTCCCATGAACTTGGCAGATGTTCTATATAGGGAGAGGAGAGAAAGCCCCTTCCAGACACTTTCAGGTAACAGCTTATTTCTCCAACTTTGGACTTTAGGCGAAACTCAAAAGCCTCGATACACATTAGATGGTTTGGTGGTCATCTTGGGGTGAAAATTAATGTTGTACAATAACTGTCCACCAGTCACAATTCCGGATGTTACAAAAGCAAAATCGGGATAGAAAGGGGGAAGGGAAACACAGCCCATAACACAACACCATATGATAATTATGAGACACACTCACGATCCCTTGGATGAAGATATTGCCCGGACCTCCGAAAGTTTCCTCTGACCCTGGAAATGACCCTTGTGGGAATACTTGACAAAAAGCAGGAGAATCCAGCAAACTTTCTTCCAAATAAAAAATGTTTCTTTTCTTTATTTAGGTAAGCATATTAAAAATGTATGTACTCCAATGGGATGATTGAACGTGAAACATAGTAGTCAGAGACTGACGCGTTTCGAACTTGTCGTTCTTAGTCACAATTCTGGATGTTAGGCCGGTTTCAGACGACTGCGCTGCAACCGGCCTGCCGTGAATTAAAAGTACGGGTTGCAAACAGGGAACACAGAGATGTACCTGTTTGCCGCCTCTGCATGCTCCATGCCTCTGCGGCTTCTTTTATTAAATGAATAGGAGCCACAGAAGCACTGACCATCAAATAGACAGGAATAGGACCTGTTCTATATTTTACGCCCCGGACTGTCGGCCTACACCCGGGACTGTGAAATTCACAGTCGTGTGTACGGGCCCATAGAAAAGAATGGGTCAGTGTGTTATTCTTGAAATATGTGAATAGCACACTGCCCACAGCCACGGTCATCTGGAAGGCGTCTTAAACATGCACTTCCAGACAACCAGTCTTTTCATCGGCAGTAAGTTCCTAGTCTTCAGCAAATGGCCAAAGTCTTAGCAGGATATTTCTTCTTTCTTCCATAGGAGTCACACTTTAGTTGAATTACATTTTTAAGGATTTCACAATTTTTCAGCTATTTGAATTGCAACATTACCGAACTATTTAGCTGCAGTCCTATATATAGTTATCGGCAGATGGAATTTTCTTCTCTTCTGCCCTCACATTTTTCCTTGTTGGTGAAGGAGAAAAGTCAGATGCAGCTTGTGATGCTAATGTACTAACAGTTTACCGTGTAGAGAATCGCTTTAATAGATCGCATGTGACTCTTCAATGGACTGCGGCTTCCTTTTGTCTTTGTTCCCGGCTAATGCTTCTATTCATTATCGGCTTCTAAAAATATCAGTTTGTTTTCTTCAGTTCCATGACTGCCCACCTCCTCTGCCATGAGATCCATTATATACACATTAGCCAGTAAAATAAAGAAGGAACTTAAGAAGACTCTGAAGCCATGTGTTGTTCTTAATCATCATGACCTATATACTTTATATCCGAATTACATCACAAGCAAACATTCTTTCTGTCCTTTCTAACATTGCTGGCATATCACATCTCTCCGCTGTGTTAACAAAGCTCTTAGAATACCAAATAAGCTGCGCTTGAGGGTTTACAGAGAAGCACTCGGCCACATCTTAAACCCGCATGAGCTTTTAATAATTAGTTTCTACTGTGAGTGTGTGTTTTGCACGCCGTCATCTTAATGGTCCCCAGTGGGTTGTGAGTTGTTGGCATGGTAGCATGTGATGGTGGATGAGTTGATCCTTGTTGTGTTTTTGTTATTTTCCTTGAACTAGATAAGCATTAGGTAGGGTATTGTTGCTCTCTGGCTTATGTTGCATGCAGAAATAATTTACATAGAAGTTCATTAAGTGCACAAAAACATGACATTACTTATGTTCTGCTGAAGACAGGCTGCATCCCGTATTATTATGCAGACCAGATTGCCTAATGCTTGTAGACCCCATAGCCAAACTTAAAGTGGTTTTCTGGGTAAAACAATTTGTTTTCAAAAAAGGTTTGATATTACTAGGTTAATAAGTGCATCTAAATATCTTTTTCAATGTTTTGAGTGATTTCTGGATTTCTATGTGAGATCCTGGCATCTTCTGCATTGGTTTACATAGCCATCTTCCTGTTCTGTTTTCCTACAACTACCATGATGCCTTGGGCTTCAGAAATGACTTACACCACCTCCGTCTCTCACTTCCTTCCTTTCCATCTCTTACTCACACCTCCTACCTGTTTCCCTAGTAGTCCTTCCTAACCAACTAAACCCCCACCCCATCATGCTTACCTGTCTTCCCGTTGTGATCTTCTAGGTACAGGATGTCACTTCTTTTGGTTGGCTGGCACCAGCTCTTAACATCTACTGACCGCCCACGCCTGCAGAATAGACCCAGAGTTGTGTGTGTGCCCCAGCGATCTAGGCATAAAGCTTAATTTATAACTATTAATTTATCCTGGACAATCCCTTTAATTCAGACTCCAGACCACATCCCTTAAAGAGGTTATGCTACAATGTATATTCATAGGATAGAGAATACATTTTCACTGATCCTGAGAACAGGGGGCGAAGGCAGACATGGAAAAAAGCAGCCAAGCTCCTGGTCAGTGGGATAAATAGGAATGGCAGGGGCGCGTGGTGAACTTTTGAAATGGGCCCCCCCAAGACCCCGATGACTCCCCTCCCCCCTCCCTGCATTCCTGCACACTGTATAATACCCCATAATGGCCTCTGTACACTATAGTCACTCAGTGGAATAATACTGTGTGCAGGGGCCACTATGGGCCATCATACTGTGTGCAGGGGCCACTGTGGGGAATAATACAGTGTGCAGGGCCCCTGAACACAGTATTACTCCCATAGTGGTCCCTCCACTCAGTATTATGCCCCATTGTGGACCACCCATGAAGAATTATTATATTCTGGAGTCTTTTAAAACCCCAGAGTATAATAATTGGAGACCAAGGGGATGATACAAATATAAAAAAAACACTGTTACTTACTTCTCCCTGGCTCCGACTCACTCCTCTGTAATGTCAGCCATCTTCAATGATGGCCAGGACATCACGTGACACAGGCCGGAGTTCCGACGCATAAGGACACTGGCCTGGGCCACGTGATGTCTGTGACGCCCCCAAGTAGGCCCAAAACCTGCCGAAGCATAGGAGAGGTAAGTAACAGCATTTTTTTATGTTCCATAACCTCTCCTAGCCCTTTGATAATTATGCTTGGGGGTCTGATAATGACAATGTTTGTGGGGTTAACGGGCTGTTTGTGGGGTTCACGGGCCTGAGGCCTCACTTACCGATTCTGCTCACAGTCTCCACAGAAGAAGAAGCGCCGGCGGCTGTTAGCAGGAGCCAAGATCAGTAAGTAAATAGGGCCCATTACCTGTTGGAATTACTCCAGCAGGTAACAGACTATTAAACAAAATGCAGCAGGAGTGGCTGCCGCCGGGCCCCCTAACATCCTGGGCCCTGTGACAGCCACTATCACTGCTACCCCCGTACCCACGCTCCTGCCCCTGGTGGGTGTAGATGCATTACAGTTCAATGGAGACAGGTCGAAGTACAGTACTCAGCATTGACCAGCGGTTACTAATGTCATGGAAAGATTTTTAAACACACCAAGAAAGAAGACCGAACTCCATGACAGACCTCTGGAGAGGTCAGAATAGCTGAATATGAGTTATTATTTCAGCACTTCTGACCATAATGCAAGAGTATAATAATATCACTTCCAGATCAGACTGAACTAGTTCAGACCAAAGTGTAACTTCCATGTATAACCCTCGTGAGTATTCACTCATCATTAGTTACACTGTATCTTATATACAGAACAGCTAAAGCTGCCCAAGGATGGATTGTGATATATTTTTTAGCTACAATATATGTTACATTGTTACATATATATTAGTTTCCGTCTATCACAAGCTTGCAAGGTCAAAGATTATGTGCCAGTATTCTACAGCATTGTATATCAGTCTGAGACTATAACAAATATGGACACTATCTTCATAGCTTACATTTTCTCTATAACCTTGCTCTATTATTTCCAATAAATGGGACCAATACTTCAGTATGAATATATGTTTTATTGCCAATATAAGATCCAAGTATGGAGCAATTCACTTATTCCTGACCACTCAAGATCCATATTAGTCTTCTGAGAAATATGCTCTAAATTTTTCCGAACACAAGCCAGGCTGTCAATTTAAAAGAGACCTCTCGGCCATGCTTCATTCCGTGCAGATCTATAGGCTGAGTGTTTGCATTTAATGCACAGCTAAGAGCTGACATAACGACAGCCTAGAATTATGGCCGCTGCTTAATGCATTCTGTCCCTGTGACTGTATAGAGTGGTAAGCTAATTTAAGAAAACTAATTAGTGACATTGTTTTATGAGACTTTGCAGGAAACCAGGCTTTTGTTCTTTTTTTAATTACTTATTTAATGCTTCATTGTCTTTCTATGCATTTGTGGGACATTAACTCCCGCAGCTCCTTCTTGTACTCTACTATTATATCCTCAGCGTCTACTGTCACACGGCGGGGAGCGTCATACGCCGTATAGTATGGATATGAAAGTTGCCCCATTTACTCTTGACTGTTCACCATGGCTATAGTTAATAGGGTTATAAAATAAATCCCTGGGGTGGATACTAAAATAGAGCACATATCAATGACTTTTATTATTCCAACTAGTAGGATTTTTATGATGAGAACTGGCAGCTACGATACTTATACCATTCAGACTTATGTGGTCTTGAATAAGACCTTATTCACATCAATGTTAAAAACTTTACATGGCCGTTTTTAGAATACAATGGGGCGGATTTATTATTATTAATGAATAGTATTATTATTTTATTATTATTGTTATTATTATTATTATTATTATTATTATTGTTATTATTATTCTCAAGGCATAAAAAGTAAAAAAAAATGTGTTTTATGCAAAGAAATTACAACTAGAGATGATACTCGTACTCATTCGAATACTACTCGCTATTCGCAGTAAAGATTCGATTCAGAACCAGTGTTGATTGGCCGAATACTGTACACTGTACAAGGCTGGTCAATGCATTCCTATGAGAAAAAGTCAGCTCCTGGATAACCGCAAGCTGCCAGCTCTCCCGACTAGCAAGGACGAGCCTGCTGTAGAATCAGCGTTGATTTGCCGAATGCTATACACTGTATTGCATTCGGCCCATCAATGCTGGTTCTGCAGGATGAGTAAGTGCCGGTTCACATTAGTGCTTGCCTCCCATCTGGAAGGAGTCCGCAGGAGAACCCCTCTGAACGGAATATCAGCGCAACTGCAAGCGCTGTGCAGTTAAAGCGCACGGATCTCAGACTATAATGGGGTCCATGGGCTTGCCGCGCACTGCCCGCATGAATCATTCATGCGGGCAGTGCGCTGCGAGCACACGGACCCGTTATAGTCTATGGGGTCTGTGCGCTTTAACTGCACAGCGCTCCTCCTAAACACTCTCTTCCTGCTACTCGTGGACTTGGTGACTGTTCATTGGTCGAATAGTGGTTTCCCCTGAAACGAGCATTTTTTCCCATAGACTATAATGGGATTCGATATTCGATCGAGTAGTCGAATATTGAGGCTCTACTCGAAACGAACATCGAATCTTGAATATTTCACTACTCGCTCATCTCTAATTACAGCTTTTTAAATTCTGTGCCACCTTCGCCACTTTCCAAAAAAGAGGTTGCGGCAAACTCATACAGGCATCAGGGCCATTAGCCCCACAATATTTATCATCATTGATATATCTGTGCTAGTTATGAATGACTCAGTGGAGGGTGCATCTAATTTATGACTATAGATGTGAAGGTCATAAGCATGTAATGTATGAAAACCATTGTTATCCTTAAAAGCTGAATGCTAGATATAGTTGCTTATGCTTGAAACTGGAATATAATGTTACATGACAAGATGGCGCCTGCACTTTAGAGTCACATGTTTGCTGCCAGAAGACAACTCAATAGAGATACAGCGCAAGAACGGGAGTAGCTGGCTATATATATATATATATATATACTGCTTAAAGGATCTCTATCTGTGTGATTGAAATGTATTACACCAAACAGGAACAAACACAAGACTTAGGTTGTTGATATCTGATGCTATATTAACCCCATTTTGTTTCAATTATCGGCATTAGTGTAGTTCCTCCTCAGTTGAGAGAGGAACTAACACCAAGATTGTGTGTTTGGGGTCATTTCCTTAAAGCTAGCTCTGATGTAGCAGAGCCGAGGGTGCACTTGAACCCTTGTGCACCCTCGGCTCTGCTACATCAGAGCCGATGGTGCACTTGAACCCTTGTGCACACTCAGCTCTGCTACATCAGAGCCGAGTGTGCGCTTAAACCCTTGTGCACACTCTGCTTCATCACGCTAATAGAATGCATTGGCCAGCGCTGATTGAAGCAGAGCTGAATGTGTGTGCTTAGCTCAACTACTCCACTGGCGTAGTTGAGCTAAGCACACACATTCAGCACTGCTTCATCACGCCAATAGAATGCATTGGCCAGCGCTGATTGGCCAGAGTACGAAATTCGGCCAATCAGCGCTGGCTCTGCTGGAGAAGGCGGAGTCTAAGGTCGGACCAGAATGGAGACTGGTGTGGAGCGATCTTAGACTGATGTAGCAGAGCCGAGGGTGCACAAGGGTTCAAGCGCACCCTCGGCTCTGATGTAGCACTAGCTAATCACTATTTGAAACAATTTTTTGACTCCATGCTGTGTAGTGAATAGGATCATTTTTAAAATCCGATCTTTGATAATTAAAAAAAAAAAACCCATTGACTTGCATTAGGATCGGAATTGGGATCGGGTTCAGATGGAAAATGATCGGAAATTGGATTTTAAAAACGATCCTGAAATTTCAAGATCGGCTCAACCCTAGTCTAAAGTCTCTTTGGTCTAAAACAAGATGCACTAGATGTACCAAAACTCAACAAAGCATTCCAGTATCCAAGCTGGCGTTACAGCCACTCTAATAAATCTACCCCACTGTCTTTGGAGAGAACATGGAGCACGGTATAATAAAAACAGTGTATTAAGATATAGACAAAAAGGAATCATTAGAGAATTACAAAGGGTATTCAAGGTGGAACATTGACTTCAATTACAATATTTAAGCACATGCTATAAAGTGTGAAATAACGTGACTAAATAATACATATTTCCATCTAGATACTATGACCTGGCTTGTCTTGGTTAAAAAACACATTTTTATGTAAATTAACTACAATAACTTGAATTTATTCCAATTGTACTTGTACCTTTTTACTCGCCTAACACAGCTTTGACACGCTTTCATATAATGGAAAAATTGTTAGCAGGTACAAGTGTTGATAAAAAATGAAATATCTCTCCTCTTAACAGACTGAATATTGCTTAAATCTATTCGCTTTTCTTATATTTGTCTTAAATGACTGTGAACTTGTGTGATGCTCTCATATCTTTTTATTAGCCTGGCTGAAGAGCTCCTTGCTGTTAATTTATGAGGATTAAATTGACACTTTCTTCCAGAAAATCTTTGCCGCGCGTAATTTTTTTAATGACTCTTGGCAGCTTACTGACACTGTGCACTAGTATAAATAGTAGTAATGAGAATAATGAAGTTAATAATAACAATAATGATAATAACGTAACGTTCACTTGTTCTCAAGCAGTTTGTAACATGGGGAGGCATACTGTATATAATGGTGGATCCATTATTTTCACAGTGGAAGACTTGAGAGAACTTGATAAATTTGGCTTCTTCAATTTTCCCTCTAGTTAGTGCGTTCCATCAAGTTTAACTGTATTAAATTTATAATTCCAAATTAATTTAGAGAAAGGCAAAAAAGTATTTTGCTATAAAGTTGCTGGTAAAAAATTACTTCCTGACCAATAGCCGGGCTGACTAGTGACAGAGGGATTTTACCATAGACTGCAATGCATTATGTACAGCAAACCAAGTACTGTATAAGGCACTATAATATAGTTATATTATTTCATTATGTACAATGTTAGCTTATAACTTCAATAGATAGAATGGATAGATTCACTATGTAGTAATGACTAAATAACACCTTGTAACAATGACTATAAAGCTAATGCATCCATCATATATCTGTATTATGAGCAATATATTATAATACTTGAAAATACACTTATAACTATGTATACATGGAAGGTAAAGAACTATTTTGCTATAAAGTCGCTATAAGGTGCTAAAAAATTACTTCCTGACCCATGGCCGGGCTTAATAGTGATGTAGGGATTTTACCATAGACTGCAATGCATTATGTACAGTAAACCAAGTACTGTAGAATTTTCTATAATATAGTTACCGTATATACTCGAGTATAAGCCGACCTGAATATAAGCCGGGGCCCAAAATTTTACCACAAAAAACTGGGAAAACTTATTTACTCGAGTATAAGCCGAGGGGGGGGGGGGGGGGGGAATGCAGCAGCTACTGGAAAATTTTAAAAATTTAAATGGTCGGAGTTTTTGGGTGCAGTAGTTGCTGGGTGCTGGGGAAGGGGAGGGGGTGTTTTCATTGTCTGTCTGCCCCTTCCCTGAGCTTGAGGACTGAGTTTTTTTTTCCCCCACTTGGTATTTAGCCTGGCTGAATATAGGGTATCTGCAGTGCTCCTATTAACTCCTTCCCGACGGAACAGGAGCACTGCAGATCCCCTATATTCAGTAGACCGGGCACTGTCAGACACAGGGATACCTAATGTGTATGTGTGTCACAGTCATTTTCTACTTTTATATGTATTCGAGGGAAAGAAGTGATTTACATCTTTTATTTAGTTTATTTTTTTAATTTTTTTTTTTTTAATGCTTCTTTTTTTTTCACTATTTTATGGGAGATTCTATACATTACTATTGCGGTTGGTTATAGACCCCCCCCTCCCAAAAAAAAAACAAAAAAAAAACATTTTTCTTTTTGCTTTACTCGAGTATAAGCCAAGGGGGGCTTTTTCAGCTGAAAAATTCGGCTTATACTAAAGTATATATGGTATATCATTTCATTGTGTGCCATGTTGTATGCCATGTTAGCTTATAACTTCAACAGATAGATTCACTATGTAACTAAGACTAAATTGTAACAATCACTATAAAGCTAATGCACCCGTCATTAGAGATGAGCGAGCACGCACGCATTGAAATGAATGGACATAGCCGGCACGCAAGGAGTTAAGCCGGCGTCAAAGCGGAAGTACCAGGTGCTTCCATTCATTTTAATGCGTTCTTGCATCTCTACCCGTCTACCCGTGCATCTCTACCCGTCATATATCTGTATTATGAGCAATATACTCTAATACTTGAAAGTGCGCTTATAACTCTGTATACATGGAACTTAGCGCTACTCCATTACTACTCATCAAAATCTAATTTTTTCTCTATACTTGTTTACATGTGGTCCAAACCTTAAGCCTAGGTTGATTCAATTACGGATATTTTTTCCCTTTACCATTTCCTTTGTTATACAATAAATCATACACATTGGCTTTGAGTAAACTGGTTTATGAAAATCCATATAAAGTCTTAACTATTCATAGAATTCAAGAAAATTGATCGTCCATCATTAACTCTTTTTCATAAAGACTGTTGCCTCTCCTTAATCGTTCTTGATATAACAAATTCATTGTAGAATTCCCTTTGTATATCCCTAGATAGAGGTTTTGCTATTTCAGGACTAACCTTGTTAAATACAAGTAGCTGTGGACCACTTACTATACATTTACCACTGAAAAGGAAAATGATAGAACATCTGCTGTGATTTCAAGAACCTTTTATGCTCTTTGTTATTACAGACGTTAAGTACGTTCTTAGATTTTCTTCCACAATTAGTTTATAATAAATAGGTTAGTTGGAGTTTTACATGTCCACTTACGATCATAGAACAAGGACTGGTTGACCTGAAAAAAAACATTTCTTAGAAATTTTGAAAAAAAAAATTGAGAAGTGTCAACCCAAAATAATGAGCACTAGGATATTTTTCAAAAACTGGATAGAAAGATGGCATGGCGTAGGGGTTGGCTCCAGTAATTATTATTACTATGTAGTTCACCTCCAAAGAAGTGGATCTGACAAGCCTGCTTCAGTAGATGTCATCTTACCCCCTGTAAGAACAAATTTGGAGAGGAATTCCACTGTTATTTCCCAATTGGCTTTTTCCATTTCCTTTGTCAATGAGCATGATCTTATGCTAGTGTCCCACCTGTGTTTAGGTTTCTGCTTAGGGACTGAAGAACAGAAACCTAATAAACTTAAAAATTGGTTACCCGTGGACACCCACGGCTCCCATATACTATAATGGGATCCACTAGGTTTCCGTCAGAAAAAGGTGGAAAAGTGTGGAGAGAAAAGTCCTTTTCTCTCCACATTTTTTAAGCGGAATGGGGAACAGAATTCCCGAACTCTACAGGCGCAGGTAAACCCAGCTTTACACAATCTGACACTCCCCATTTAGGGCAGACAGACACATTGGGAAGGGGGGTATCAAGACCGGTATGCAGGTCTTGATCATACCTGCGCCATGGCAGAATGCGCCTCATTTATAACGAAGTATACTCTTCCTTGTAAACTAGGCGCATTGTCTGGCAGATTTTAATCATCATTGACACCAGTGGACTGGCATAAATTATCCAAAATCTAACCATGCCACGCCGCTCACCACGACCCACCACACCATCTTTTTGTCAATTTTTGCTCCAAATGGGGTTTTAAAATGGGGGTGTTAGTTGACTACTAAAAAGGGGATGTGAATAATCCAGTTGTCTATTTATTCATAACACAGCACAACGCAGAGTTGGGACTATTTATTGAAAAAGACTTGTCAGGAGTGGTGACAAATCCTCTTCCTATTTTTAAGATAGAAAAAGACATTATAGGAGATATATGAAGACGTGATGTGAATAATAATACATTGAATGCATTTGCATACACTTTTATGGATGGGGACAAGGTGTGGGGTTGCAAACCAGAAAAAAATTCACACAAAGAATTACTACTTTTTTATGCGTTGTATGCTACATAACTGGCATATAAGGCATCATAAGTCCCCCTATTGACACTTAAAAATTAAGTACCGTAAAATCTTTTGCTTCTTCTAGCAGTGAGTTGGACAAAACTGAGAACACAACTTATTAGTGAATATTATCATTACATACGTGGACATAGACCCATGACCTGCAACTGAGACCAAGCTTTCTGACACTGGGCAGCACATTTCTCTCTAGAATCCATTGATAGTCTTGAGATTTCATTGTACCCTGCACAGATTCAAGACACCCTGTGCCAGATGCAGCAAAGCAGCCCCAGAACATAACAGAGCCTCCTCCATGTTTCATAGGAGGGACAGTTCCTCTTTACAAGATATGCTTTTTTTTTTCCTTCTGTGAACATAGAGCTGATGTCCCTTACCAAAAAGTTCAAATTTTGTCTCATCCATCCATAGGTCATTCTCCCAGAAGCTTTATTGCTTGTCAACGTGTAGTTTGACAAATACCAATTTGTCAGATTCAAGTTATTTCTGTGACCATTGTGGGTTTTTCGTTCATTAAACAAGGGGTACCAAGAATTTTGTCCACGTGTGCATATTCAATGTGATGATGCCTCAACAAATCATAGATCATATGCCCCCCACAGTTATGGAGGAGGAGGTTTGGGGTGGCTGGGCACTACTCAGGAGAGAGCAGGTTTCCAGTGGGCCCCTATTGTTTTCCTAGAATGGGCCCCTCTGCCAAAATAAGTATTATCCCTTTCACCACTCTTCACATACCACTATCACTGCCCTGATGTTGGCCCTGATGATGCAACATGATACTATACCTGGCACTCCTTGGTAAATGTGGAGGAGCTAGTGAAAGACGTCTTGCAGTCGTGACTATAGAATAATTAATCCATAGCCCTCTCTTGTCATGCAAAAGTTCAATGTTTTATTAACACCATAAATCACCAAGCATGCAGGTTAATGAAATACTAGAGACTGAATTATTCGAATATAAGATGGAGGTTTTGGTGGCGTGACCTTTATTGTATTTACAACACTCTATTATGTGGTAATTTAACAATATAAAATATATACTGTCACATAAATAATGTACAATAGAATTTTTTTTTTCCTCAGGAGCTACCCTACTTCTTAGATCAACATACCCTGAGCTGTGTGGGACAATATTCAAAGAAAACATTATTTTGTGACATTCTAACAGAAATTCTTTATATTACAGTGTGTGTATGCATCCACCCCGTGAATGTGATGTGGCTCACAGTCCACTTGGTCATAGTCCAAGGGCTTTGTTTGTGGGTTACAATGATGTATTGTAAGATAAATAATTGAAGTTCTTTAAGGTGTTATCCTGGGACTATTTTTTACATACTTCCTGGGTTCTTTATGTACCATCCCACAGGTTTCAAGGCTGGTTCTGTCACCAGCTGATGTGGTCAAAACCAGCACCTGACACATAAGATGTCAGGAGTATCAGGTCTATCACTGTTACTTTGAGGATTCTGTGCCGAGAAGCTTCTACAATGTCGGAGTTCTCTGGTCTTGTCCAATTGAGGAGGGCTATTTAAACTCCTTTCCTTCTCAGCCACCTGCCTGCAATTATTTTTCTTGTTTGTCTTTGTGATCTGTGTCTTTGTGTATCACAGCTTTAGGCTAAAGCCCCACGTTGCAGATTTTGTTGCAGTTTTTGGAGCCAAAGCCAGGAGTGGATTGAGCAGAAGGAAGAAGTTTAAGAACTTCCTATAAATTTCCCATTCCTTTTGTAGTCATTCTGAACTTTGGATCAATAAACCGCTACAAAATCTGCAACAAAAAAAGCTACATTTCTGCAACGTGGGACCTCAGCTTTAGTCTGATCTTCTGGAAATCAAACTTTGGATTGTGACTGGATAACCCTTGTCTGTTGTGATTTCTAGCAATACCAACCCTTTGGCTTTTGTCACTGGTAACAACTTGTCTACTCGTTCTTGTCTGATGTCATCTCTTGGAATACAATCTTTTGACTTGTTATCGGAATATCGCTTTTTCTTCAGATGTCACTTCTGAACAGGCTGCTGCCAGGACTTCACCTTCCTGGTTGTCATCCTGATTCAGATATATTAGTAAGTGAATTGTAGGTTATGGTTTTGTTTCCAGTAAGTGGAGCATTTATTTCCTGTACGGTTTCTGGTGGTGATAACTTGGACCCCCAAATTCAGTAAAGTCCATCTGGCTTTGCGGCTGGTACTGGTCAAGGCATTTCGAGGTCTGAGCTTATCGCTGTACTGGATTTAAATGGCTTGTTCTTTGCTCTCTGTTATCAACCAGGTTCTGATTTTGCTGTTATTAACTCCTAGAACTCAACCATAACACAAATCCTTCTTCTCCATGTTTAGTGGTATTAGATGTACTACGATGGGAGCCAGACTACATTATTGTGATAGTAAATGAAAGTATAGGAAGGAACAACTGTAGGGTACACTAGATGACGTTTTGGGTTAGCTTAGGTGGGAACACTTCCACTGGATTCTGTGACATATCTGGTTTATTTATTGAAAAACATTTAAGATAATGCTAGATTTTTGGGAGATATTCAACGTTGGTCTTTACATACTCTCCCCTACCGGAGAATGTGCCTCATTTATTACAAGGTACATACCTCTTCCTAAATCAGGCTCATCTGCTGAAGTCTACACCAGCTTGTAGTATATTGGCATCAATGATCATAAATCTGATGGGACCAGTGGCCCACACAATGCAACTCAACACTCCCTCTTTCAAGAAAGTGGCAAGGGCAGTGAACAAAAAGTCACCATTGTTTTGCAAAACCCAGCACAATGAAATTCAACTTTTTCATGCTTTGTGTGCCAAAAACCTGACATACAAGAACGGCATAAGGGAGCCTGCACACGGAGTTATGCTCCACTCATTCTGAATGTAAAACTCGTTCAGAATGAGCGCGGAAAAACCAGATCCCATTGATTTCTATGGGTGCCGGCATACGTGCGCTACCCATTGAAATCAATGGGAGGCTTTTTTCCCCTATTGCTTTCAATGTGATATGCGCGTATGCCGGCACCCATAGAAATCAATGGGATCTGGTTTTTATGCGCTCATTCTGAACGAGTTTTACGTTCAGAATGAGTGGGGCGTAACTCTGTGTGCAGTCTCCCTAACTTGAAGCTCCTGGGACGCAATGCAGAATCTGTAATGAGGTCTCTGCCTACTTTGTGCTTTTGATAATAGTAATATATTTTATCTGACAAAGGGGCTTTTGGGGTAGTGACTGTGACCTCTGCATCCCTCAATGATATGTCCTTACATACAATGCATGATAAATCTACTCCTTTGTTATCGAAAACCTCTATGATTGTATGCCTTAGGAGTAAAACTGGTTGTTTCCTACTCACTTAATTGATTCCCCAATTTGAGTTGTCCATGTTCCTTACAAGCCAGCATGGCTGCATAGATCAAGTATATGTATAAAGTGGATAGAGATGAGCGAGTAGTATTCGATCGAGTAGGTATTCGATTGAATACTACGGTATTCGAAATACTCGTACTCGATCGAGTACCACTCGCTGTTCGAATGTAAAAGTTCGATGCAGAACCAGCATTGATTGGCCGAATGCTATACAGCCGGCCAATCAATGCTGGTTCTTCTCCTACCTTTAGAAGTCTTCTCCGTGCAGCTTCTCCGCGGCATCTTCCGGCTCTTCATTCACTCTGCCAGGCATCGGGCCTGGGCAGAGCCGACTGCGCATGCCCGCGCTACAAGAAAATGGCCGCTTTGACTGTAAGCGCCCATTTTCTTGTAGTACGGGCATGCGCAGTCGGCTCTGCCCAGGCCCTATGCCTGGCAGAATGAATTCAGAGCCGGAAGATGCCGCGGGGAAGCTGCACGGAGAAGACTTCTCGGAGGATCCAGCCCGACCCTCACTCATGGACTTGGTAAGTGTAATTTGATTGAATGTTGCCTACCCCTGAAACGAGCATTTTCCCCCCCATAGACTATAATAGGGTTTGATATTCGATCTGAGTAGTCGAATATTGAGGGGCTACTCGAAACGAATATCGAATATTGAACATTTTACTATTCGCTCATCTCTAATAGTGGAGCATATGTCATCTTACTAACACTTCTAAACAGTTCACATTAGAGGACACCCTGTGAATAATGAAATAAAGCTTTTCTGTTTAAGCTTTTTCTTCTGACTTTGTCATAAACACACATGAGAATGTAACTTGGCCATCCCTGAATTGTGGTGTCTCAGGAAACGATAACCAGTGCTACACTACGTTCACACTTGCGCTGTTCTATCCATTCTTCTTTATCCCATGACAAAAAATGGAAAGCAACAGATCCCAAAGATGAAGGACACAAATGGATTCTGAGGGACACCCTTGACTATAATGGGTCCATTGGGTGTCCTTTTTTTTTTTTTTTTTTTACTAACGTTACCGGATGTAAAAGTTGGGTTTCAAGACGTTTTTGTCCATTTCCGATGGACACTTCTACGAAGATTCCAAACAGGGACTATGTGTAGATGTAAACAGTCTAAAGCTATAAAGAATAGAGATGAGCGAACAGTAAAATGTTCGAGATTCGATATTCGTTTTGAGTAGCCCCTCAATATTCGACTACTCTAATCGAATATCGAACCCTATTATAGTCTATGGGGGGGAAATGCTCGTTTCAGGGGTAGGCAACATTCGATCAAATTACACTTACCAAGTCCACGACTCAGGGTCGGGCTGGATCCTCCGAGAAGTCTTCTCCGTGTAGTGTCCCCGCGGCGTCTTCCGGCTCTGAATTCACTCTGCCAGGCATCGGGCCTTGGCAGAGCCAACTGCAAGCGGGCATGCGCAGTCGGCTCTGCCCAAGCCCGATGCCTGGCAGAGTGAATTCAGAACGGAGGACACCGCGGGGAAGCTGCACGGAGAAGACTTCTAAAGGTAGGAGAAGAACCAGCGTTGATTGGCCGACTGTATAGCATTCGGCCAATCAATGCTGGTTCTGCATTGAACTTTTCCATTCGAATAGCGAGTGGTACTCAATCGAGTACGAGTATTTCGAATACCGTAGTATTCCATCGAATACCTACTCGATCGAGTACTACTCGCTCATCTCTATCCACTTTATACATATACTTGATCTATGCAGCCATGCTGGCTTGTAAGGAACATGGACAACTCAAATTGGGGAATCAATTAAGTGAGTAGGAAACAACCAGTTTTACTCCTAAGTACTACTCGCTCATCTCTAATAAAGAAGATTTCATTTATCCATAGACTGTCTTCAGTTTTGATGTAAACACATTCTTATGTAGTGTGGATGCAGCAGACATGGTTACTTGTGACTTTTATCATGTATACTCCTAATAGAGGCAGCATACCACAATAAGATATATAATAGGCACTATCAATATGAATTCTAATAGTGGTGTTTAGATGACCATCGTAGGATACACTTATCCTATGGTATGTACAGTAAAAGCAATCATTAACCATAATGTCTATGGTACCAAATGATTGATGCTGAACACTATTCTATTGTCTATGAGAATGCTTATTAGAAATTCCTAGTTCTTAACCCTATTATTGTCATCTTCCTACAACAATATGCTGAGAATTTTCCCAGTAGGAAATTCAAGGTGATCGTTTTCCAACATTAGGTTCAATTTTTCATGGAAGTACTTGAAGAAGCAAATTATGGTGGTTTGTTTGGTCTTCAGAACATGTCTTGTGATAATGATAAATATCCTTACAGACATCTGTCATCTGGCTAAGTCATTATGCCAAGGACTATACTTAAGGATATGACAGCTGGACAATAAAGATGGGGGACTAGAAAAAGTTTCAGTGTTTTGGAATTTTAATGTTAGCCAAGACCTTTTTTAAGGAATACAATGAAAGCAAAAATACAAAAGTTGATTCAGGTAAAATAAAACCTGATCACCCAACTATTGGACAAATGAATAAAAATTGTTACCGGGAATCCAGATACAAATCAACGAGGAACAAACTGTTCCATCTGATACACCAGCAACTCACAACAGCCAATGCCAGGATTGTTTCAGATTTTTTTGCAAAAAAAAAAGTTCAAATTATTTTAGAAATCAGGAAAAATGATGGGAACAGGTATACTTACATGTATTTCACAGAGCAGGACCGAACAAAAAGATGGAAAACACAGCCAGGAAGTTAGATACATCCATCCATCCATCCATCCATCCATGCATTTCACGAATAACACACTGACTCATTTTTTCCCATAAACACTACTGTGATTTTCATGGTCCCGTATGCGGGCTTACAGTCCAGGCCTCATCGGATAGAACATGTCCTATTCCTGTCCTATTTTGTGGCCCCTGCTTCCATGGCTCCTACTCATTTAATAAAAGTAGCCTAAGAAGCATGGCTCATGCACAGGCGGCACACGGAGACATCCCCGTGTCTCCTGTGTGCAGCCCATGTTTTTAATTCCCAGCAGGCCGGTTGCAAGATGGTCGTCTTAGGGTATGTTCACACAGAGTTTTTTACAGGCTAATTTTGAGGCAGAATCCGTCTCAAAATCAGAGTTCTATTGGGAGGCTTTTTTTTGGAGGAAGATTTTGAGGTGGATTCAGCATCAAAATCAGCACCGAAAAACTCTGTATGCATTGACCCTTAGGCCAGGTTCAGACAAGGATTTTTGGGCTGGATTCTGATGCAGAATCCAGCTCAAAAAAATGCCTCCCATTGACATCAATGGGAGCCAGTCATTTCCTTTTTCCGCAAATGGTTTTTTCTCACTCGTGGAAAAAAAAAGCGACACGCCCCTTCTTCAGGCCAATTCCGTGGCTCATTCAGCCACGGATGTCCACCTTGTGACACCTCCCTCCTGACTAGGCCCATTCATTTGGGCCTAATCCGGAGCGGAATGCCATGACTGGATGCCGGTGCACTGCATCGGCATCCAGTCACGGCTAACCATTTTTTGGACAGAATCTGAGCTGGCCTCTGCATCAAATTCCGGTCCAAAAAAACCCATGTGAACCCAGCCTTAGGGTTGCATATAGGAGAGGTAGCTTCTATTTCAACCATATGTTAGCTGTGATGGGCTGCACAGAAAACATCCTTGGAGCCAAGGAACCTACTGGACAACACATCCTATTTCACTGGCTCCATTCTATAATCCTCTCCACCCAATATAGTTATGTTCTTGCATGTATGCAACCTGCTCAGCTACTAAGACATCCCCTGCTGTCCCTGTTCACAGCCATTATACATGAACGACAGATGTCCCTATAGCAATAACTCAATATAGTAGTCCGAGCAGTGTATGTTTTTGTCGTCAGTTCACTTTACATAGTAAAACCAAAATTACACTTTACAAATGCACAAAACGATTTACTAAATGTATATAGTACATTCTATATAGTGTATTATACATCTGTAAAAATTCAGAGCAATTTCAAATAATTACTATAGTGATGTATTCTCATATCCTGCAAAATATTCTTGTCCGCTGTTTATGTCCTTAGGTTTATTCTTTTCATTATAATGATAATTTTCCATTTGATTTTTTTAGTCTACCGAACCGAACAAACAAGTCAGTGATCATCCATGATTTACTCCAAACTCTTCACAAAGCCTTGTGATTCCCATAAAATAATCATTCCGCTAGTTCTGGACATTCTGTGTTTGCTGACAAGTGACAAGGAGTAGGTTTTGATCATAGGACAGCCAGAAGGTGTCCATTAAAAGGGTAGAAAAGTCTGCCCATTAATCCATCATCACAAACGGAGCTTCTCAAAGTCAGGAGAAAGTTATATTAAAGTATTCGTCTTCTACCAAGACGCTGGGAAATGAATGAGAATGTGGCAATTATCCTTGGGAAAAATTTTTTTGCAATTTCTTTATATCTGAGTTAATTGTCTGTGTCCTTTAGCGGAGAAGGAGAAACATCTTAGAAAGTCTGAAGGACAGATACTAAACTTAGAAGGCTCCGGTGAACCTTGTCTGGTTTTCTGTGATTACCTTCTAATTTTTACAGGTGCCGATGGACAGGCAATACGGCTTGAATGGCACAATGCTCTCATTAGGCCGGGATAGTAAGTGTAAGTGAGTAGAGGCCGCAACATGTTGACGTTGCGATCTTTCACTCTATAAAATGACACAATGCAGACATCTTGTCAACAGTGTCAAGTAGCGGATAGCCGAGGAGACACGGAAAAGTCAGAATGTTATTGGACGCTGAATACATTTATCATGTTATATTGTCTTACTGTCACACCTGCCGGGGCTTTATTTTTATAAAATATGCAACATCTATAAGTCATGTAAAAGGAGGAATTAAAGAATTGCATCTTAAATGTAACATTCACAGAACAATAATTAGAATGTATTATAGTGCAAATTTAGCATGATCTGTTTAGTATACTTGTATGGATTAAACTAGACCTGTCATTTCAATTTTAAAGGGGTATTCTGATCTCCAGGATCATTAGCTTAAGCTAAAGGAAGAGTTTTACCCAATAGAATGCTTTATCCATCTTGCTCTGTTTGCCAAATTCTGCTGAATATGTCTCTTCAGTAGGGTTGAGCGATCGTGTTTGGAAGAGATCGGATTCCGAATGGCGATCAAGAAAATTCCGAGCACGATCTTTTTATGTGGGATGGAGATCGGTACTATTTCCCACAATGCTTTGCTTAGCCTTCACACTGAGTATACACTCCGCTCATTCTGAACCACTGCGGTTCCATAGGAATGAATGGAAGCAGCCGGCACACAGCCTTAACCCCCTGCGTGCCGGCTGCCTCCATTCATTCTAATGTGAGACTAAACTAACATCTCTAGTAGCTACTTACCTCCAGAGATGGCTGCTCCGGTGCCTCATGTTCTCCTTCTTCTTCGCTTCGCTGCCACTCCACACTGCTCTTCTTTCCTCACTGGGTTAGTGTTTAAAGAGCTAGGAAGGCGTGGCTTGTGGCTTAGCAGCGTGTGGGCGGGTACAGGGTGGGGAGACATGACGTCTCCCCTCCCAGTACCCGCCCACACTCTCCTAATCTGGGAGGCAGGGGGCAGCGAGGCGAGAAGAGCAGCGTGGAGTGGCAGCGAGGCTCAAGAAGCACCGGAGCAGCCATCTCTGGAGGTAAGTGGACACCAGGAGGGACTAAGTAGCCAGAGGATTAAAAAAAAATCCTCTGGCTACTTAGTGATTCACTACACAGTGTGGATTCTAACAATTAAAGCGTTCAATTGTTAGATTCCATGCAGTATAGTGAATAGGACTGCTTTTAAAATCCGATCTCTGATTTAATAAAAAAAATCCCATTGACTTGCATTGGGATTGGAATTGGGATCGAGATCGGGTTCGAATGAAAAATGATCGGAAATCGGATTTTAAAATCGATCCTGAAAAGTCAAGATCGGCTCAAACCTACTCTTCAGTATTTACAGCTCATTGCCTAGGTTACAGACCACCTCTGCTATCTAGTAGCAGTGGCCAGGCTGGTGACATCAGTCCCTGTTCCTGGCCAATTCTATTCTATTTTCTTCACTACAATTCGTGGGTAGTGGTGAAGGCTGTCAGCTACACAAAGTTATAAGGGCTAAAGTGGTGCATTTATCATGTCCTCTGATTTCTACATGTCAATCCAGAGATAATAGTGCAGAGTATGTCTGCAAGCTCACTGGTGAGATATATATCACACAGGCTATGCCCCCACCATCAACTGAGCACTGGAACCAGAAAGTGGGGGAAGAGAAGACAGAAGAGCAGATGAAACTCTGAGATGGAAAAACCCTTTAAGGCTAAGGCCCCATGGGACGTCCTGCAGCTAAAAAGCACTGCGGAAAAAACCATGGCAGTTCAGAAAGTTTGTTTAGTTTTCCTCTGCGGACTTTCTGTTACAATTATATCTACGGGGAAATCGCCAGCGTTTCCGTAGATATAATTGACATGCTGTGATTTCCAAAACCGCACCAGTTTTGGAAATCACGACGTGTCCACACCGCAGTTTTTACCGCAAAGTGGGCATGGGATTCGCTTGAATCCCATCCACTTTGCCTGTACTGTAAAACGCTGTGAATTTTCCTACAGAATTTCCGCTGATTGCAAATTGCAGCGTTTCTGGCCCATGGGGCCCCGGTCTCAGGTTAAGTAGCAACATAGAGAAACGTATCTAATAAAAACCTGTTTTTATTGCAGTTTTGCTGCATTTTTCTCTGCATTTTTTATCCTTTTAATAAATATATAGGGAAATTTTCACAATTCTACAGCTCATATTAACATGCTGTGGTATCCAAAAATGCAAGTGTTTCTGCAATGTGTGGATGAGGTGAAATTTAAATTTTAAATTTCTAATTTGAAATCTTAATTTTGCTGGTACCGAACTACGCAATATTTTTTTTCCACAGCAGCCAAAAACACTGCATTATCACATCGTGGAGACTTTACCTTAAAAGCAGCAACAACAAAAAACTTCTGTTCCCTGTTGAATTTCTCTTTATGATTTTGTGTTGTGCTGTTCTTCTGTTCTTCCTCCTAGAACTGTATACATAAATTAGCGATTGGGTGCTGCCATGCCCCATGTTAGAGGAATGTGTCCATGCATAGTTTGGTATTAATTGGCTAACACGGTACAAAAACAAACATTTTCCTTATACTAGTTTGGTTTTGTCAGCACTAAATGAACAGTGTCAAACTGGGTGACTACCCAACCTGGACTGGTGACACCTAAGTTTCAACAGGGGAATAGCAGAATGCAGAGTTATAAGAAAAGAAACTCGCAAATTTTGGTAGTATGGAGAACACAAGTAGACATAATAGGAGAAGTCCCATATAACACAGCTAGCCACCAAAGGTCCCCCTCGCCAAATAACAGGGTCTTTTTAGTCATATATAGTAATGCTTATTCTAGGGGTTGGTAACCTCTGGCACCTGTACCGAGGTCAGAGCTTCAGGCATACTTACTCAGCAATGGGTTCTCTCTAATGTTTATAACGCTGCTCCTCCATGTAGTCCCTCGCTCTCATGGACCACGTAAACCCAGTGGACAGGGGAGGCGACACTAAGGAGAAAAGCATGAGACATGGCATCCTAGTGTCCGGACTGTGAGTGAGCCTAGTCAGAGATCAGCAATTCCCACTGCAATTCTTTTTTGTACCTTGAATCAATTGCAAAAGTAAAATATGATATGGCAGCTGAACACGCTAAAGTAGGCGCTCATTTCAACAAGACCGGGCTATATGAGGGACATCCTCTGCCCCACTCAAAGATGACTTACTTGCAGATCACTGGGTAAAAATTATGCAAATCGATTCTCCAGGATGTAATTAGGAGAACAATGCACTCTGTACACCGCCCTCTAGAGGGCAGCATCCTTAACATCATGCATGACTCAGTTAAAAAGTCTACTATCATGATGCGGATTTAATTGCCAAATTAGTATTTCTATTCCAAAAGGGACAGATTCCCAGCTATGGATAGCGCTGTTTCGGCCTATTGGGCCTCCTCAGCATAGCGCAGGGATGCTGATTTGGCAGATTGAGAGACTATAGACCAGGTTCAGGTGATAATCGTACACATCAGGGAGAGTGTGTGCCTACATAGGCAGTACGGACACTTACAAGTCATTCCTGTTCCGCTAGGGATTCTGGGTAAAAAAAATATGCAAATCTATTCTCCAGGATGTAATTAGGAGAACAGTGCCTCTGTATGCTGCCCTCTAGGGACAGCCCCCTTAACATCATGCATGACTCAGTTAAAAAGTCTACTATCATGATGCGGATTCAATTGCCAAATTAGTATTTCTATTCCAAAAGCAGATCACTCTGAGTCTTGTGTTCAGCCAAAAGTTGCATCCACCACAGAAGAATTATGGTCATGGGCAAGGATCACATTGAAATGAAAGTTTATTGTTATAGTGTGTTATGTAACTTTTATGTAAGGGTTGACATCTTTACAATTATATCATTTTATACTCAGAATTTCTTTGACTTTTATTTTTTACTTTGACCTCTGGCTTTTGTCAAACATACATCATAAAAATTATGATATCAAAGCTTTTCTTCATTTTCCATTAGACGTTAAAGCCCAGACTAGAACAGTCAGGATCCTGTTTGGTCATTTTAGGTCACTTCACAAAAAGAAAATAAAAAATAACCCAGGGATTCTTGGGCCAAACAGAGGTGAGACTGTTTGTATATCCCCATCTGAAGAGGTTGCCTTGACATGGCAGACATCATTGTCTGAGTGTTGTTGCATCCTTTGAGTTTGTTCACATTTGCATTGTAGACACACATTTTACATCTTTGCTTGTGACGATTATAGAAAACACTATTACTGAATAGGTCTTCAAAAGTACAGTATAAGATATATAAAAGCATCATTTAGTGTCCCAATTCAACCACCTCATAGCACCATGGACAGCAACCCTGGACTGATCAAGAGTTACAGTATGTCTGAATGGGGTTTACATGTTCTTCTCATGTCTATTGAGAGGATAATGCCATTCCTATCAAAGTGGCTTGTGTCTGAGACAGGGAAATCGGACTGAGAGTCCTTTAGTCTATGATCTGAATTTTATCAGCTCCCAAATTTTTCCGTCTCTGCCATTCTTTAATAAACCATTTAAAAACAGGACTTGAGTCTGACCAGTTATGTTCTGGCCCAGAGAAATGTTTCCCACTGGGGTATCCAGCTGAAACTTTATTATGTGCCTATGTAAATTCATCCTGGTCTTTGTTTTATTTCTCCAATGTAAATTCTTTCTTTGGGGCACCTTGTACATAGTATCATGTACACTACATTGCAGAATGTACATACAAATGTTCCAGAAATGGTATAGTCCAGCTGTATGCTTGGTATGTGGACCATGTTTGATGACAAGACATGAGTACAAGTCTTGCACTTTTTATTGTTAAATGGAAATGTGCCATGTAGTTCTTGAAGCAGTTCTTGGAGTACTTTTCTCTCTGCATGACTCATCCGGACATCACATGTAAAACACCCGGACCCCATTATAGTCTATGGGGTCTGTGTGCTTTCATTGCTCACCGCTTTTTAATGCATTCGGTATTCCATTTGTGGGGTCCCCTAGTGCACTCCCCGAACAGAAAACCAGGCCTAAGAGACTGCTCCTTGGTATTCTTGTAGCTCTGTGGATCTGCTCATCTACAACCCCTGGATGATATCCCTGTTACAAGAACGTATTCCTCAATGTTAGCAGTTATTGTTTCCTGTCTTCACTATCTGAACAGATCCTAATGCACCGATGAGCTTGGCTTTAGAAGAAAGCTATTCCATCTCAGATATCCCGGCCGGGGTGGAGCTTTATATTAGATTGTAGTTTGTATAATGTTGTCATTGATGTATATAGTTGTGTCCAGGAAATGTATTTGAGAATGAGAGTACTTCAAAGGATTCTAATGGTAAGACGGAACTTAGTGAAGTTTTTATGAAAAGACAGTAGTTAATTTGCTATGAAAAGAAATGTGGTAAAAATCCAGCTTCCAACGTCTTGATAAGTAAAACTTAACTTTTAATTAATATTCAGCATAAAAAATGAGATATGTCACATATCGAAGTTACTGACTGACGCGTTTCGAAAATACCATGTTTTCTTAAACGTAGCCTGATGTGACTGAAACCTCCACCACAATATATGGAGGATACTGATTGACATAAATTAACAGCAGGTGTGTAAGGATAGCCGGTGGTAAACACCCAGATACCTTGCAATTTAAAAACAGAAAACCCTTTAAAACATATACAACTACTATGTGAAGACAAACTCTCATGAAAATGAAAATTTTACAGATGGATAATAAAATAAATTATTTAGGCAAATTATTTAGGCATTTAGTTAATTTTCAATATCCGTCCAGATAATTGGCAGGTCATCAATGTGCCAGAAGTTTGCTAAAGGGTTAATTATACAAGTCGATAAAAACTACTCGCCATGAACCAGTTAGCATACCACCGTGACATTTTGCTACCTTTATAACTCTACTAACAATGATGATCGTTGTTCTTATCCTATGATGAATGACATCAACGGACTGTAACAACAGTAGTGTAACCATACCCTTACTTATTTTCCCCAGACTTGGCTCCTTGGCTAAGCACCATTAAAGCGGTTTCCCAGGCAGAAAATCTTTTTTTTTTTTAGAAATGTGTGTTAGTGCAAGTAATGGGTTAATAGCTACACTCATATACCATTAGCAGTGTTTGGAGTGATTTCTGGGTGTTTCTGGAAGCTGCTGCACCCTCTGAATTTGCTGCTGTGCAGCTTCTTCTGTAGCTGCTACACTAGTTTCCTCTCACTCAGCCCCCCCCCCTCTCTCACTGCATTACAAAGCCCTCCCTGTCTCACTAGCATCTCCCCTCCCACCCTGCCTTTCTCACTAGCCTAGCCCCTCCCACCCTGCCTGCCTCACTAAGCCTAGCCCCTCCTACCCTCTCTGTGTCACTAAGGCTAGTGATCTGGCCCATTACTGGCCCCATCCACACTCCCAGTTTCCCTAGCTAACCTTTTCTGCCCACTACTAGAAGACAGGAAGAGGGGGCGGAGCCATCCCCAGACATAGAAGGGCTTGGTAAGTATTGATGGGGATAGGGGAGGGAGGGAAGAGTACTGATGGCTTTCCATTTTGGAAGTGGTGAAACGGAACGTCACCGGATAATTAGAAAGTGTCCAAGGAGCGGTCTCATGACCGTTCAAGGGATATTGGTAATTATGTTTTTTTTTTTAATTAAAGTAAACTAGAAGTTAGGTGACGGAAGGGAGTTTAGTTTAGGGGTTAATTCTCAGTTTATCCTGGAAAACCCCTTTAATGCAAAGACCCCACATTGCAGAAACACAGCTTTTCTAACTGCAGATTTTGTTGTGGTTTTTTGAGCCAAAGCCAAGAATCTCTACAAGAGGAATGGGAAATATATATATAGTACGTCTACTTCTGCTTTCTGCTCAATCCATTCCGGGCTTTGGCTCAAAAAACCACAACAAAAAAATCTGCGTTACCGCAACATGGTGCCTTAGCCTAAGAAAGACCTGCACTACACAATAGCTACCATGCCTCTAGGGAGTCTCAGGTAGTCTTAGACATGCCTCCTGTCTCACTATTGGTTAAGCCTTCTGTAAATGCTACAATGTGTTACCCTGGTATTGTGTTATATTAATCACTACTAATATTGATATATAAATGCTATATAAATAAAACAATAATAATAATAATAATAATAATAATAATAATAATAATAATACTTATTATTATTATTATTATTATTATTATTATGTGTTATTATTATTATTATTAAGTTTTATTATTATTATTATTATTATTATTATTATTATTATTAATAATAATAATAATAATAATAATAATAATAATAATAATAATAATAATAATAACACTTAATAATAATAATAATAATAATAATAATAATAATAATAATAATAATAATAACACATAATAATAATAATAATTTATTATTATTATTATTATTATTATCATCATCACATTATTATTATTATTATTATTATTATTATTATTATTATTATTATTATTGTGTTGATGGTGATTATTATTATTATTATTATTATTATTATTATTATTTTAGGCTTGCATTTATCCTCTGCTGTAAATCACATTAAGGGGTTTGGAATAGGCCCATACACAATAGAAATATTTTGCTGTGCTACTTTTACTGTAATGCAACCTTGTGCATATCAATGAGACTGTAATCTAAAAACTTCAGGGCTCACAAGTTCAATGCCACCTCCTTTCAGGGTGGCAATTACATTAGAAGCAGAGAGATAAAAAATAATAATAAAAAGAATGAAATGAAAGGTTCTGCCTGTCATCATTATATAAATAGAATTCAATAGAGAGCTTTTTATTAATTTGCATTACCTTACAAGATGTCAAAAGCATTAGACAGTAAAAAATATTACCTTAGTTTCATGCAGACTTGAAGTCGACTTCCCTTACAGTTTAGGATGGAATGTTTATAAATCCAATTACGCAATTATCTTTCCTATCATTATTTAGGAAACTAGCCACTTGTTAAAATAATTATGTTCCGATACATTTAACTTCTGCCTTCTATTCAACGGGAGAGGAAAAATGTTCTGTACAAGCCGGAGCCAAAATAAATTAAATTTCTTTAAGGCTTTGCCAGCATCTAGAACATAATCTTGTATGATTTGCCTATAATTCATAATGCAGGACTGTTTGAATGCATTTGTTTAATTTAAAAGAAAGTTATATATGTGTATTATACTCACCGCGGTGGCCATTTAGCCTGCTTATACATTCCAAACAGCTACAGCCACCCAGGAAAACCTCAAATAACCATTATTAATAGGTATCATTTATCACCAAGTGCAGGGAAGAAGTTTGTTTTGAAATGTTACCTTATTTTACAAATGAAGCCCGAGCGTCGGCTTCGCGGTGTAGATATCGCAGCACTTTATGGCTCCATGTTTTCTAACACATGCTAAAAAATGGTTAAAAAGTACTTTTATCTCCCACGCACTCATTACAGTCAGGTAAGGATGCTACGAGAACAATTTCACAGCTCAGTCTGCGAGAGGCTCCAAATATATTAGAGGAATACAAATACCGCCTTAAAAGAAATATCCATATAACAAGCTTGTATCACTTTTGCATCCATTTTTCCATGATTTTTATGATGTTGTTCTCATTTCTAGACATGGCTTACTGGTTAGAAGAGAGCAGAATTGTAAGCTATGAGCTGGATATGTGAGGCAAGTGGTAGTCAACTAGTAAAGATGTCCAAGGAACGAAATTGTGAGTTCAGTAAAGACAGGTCGAAAGAGAGAGCAAGGTAGACATATTTACCAATATCTGAATCCAAAATTATTGGATCCCAACCCAGTTCTGCCTAAGGACACCCAGAAAACTGGCAAAAATTCATCTGCATTCAACTTGGTAAACCCAACCTTTTTTGAACTTTGGTCAATGGGATAGTACTGCCAGTGCTTAAATTGGGATTTTTTTTTTAGGAGAACATTCTCCCCCCACCCCCTTCCCACCAACAACCTCCACCTCACCCCATATTCCTGCACACGCTATTATGTGGCATAATACTTTGTGCAGGAGCCACTATGTGGGCATAATTTAAGCCCCATAATGGCCTCTGCACACAGTATTATACCCCATAGTGGACTCTGCACACAGTATTATGCCCCATAATGGCCCCTGCACACAGTATTATACCCCATAGTGAACTCTGCACACAGTAGTATGCCCCATAGTGGCCCCTGCACACAGTATTATCCCCCATAGTAGCTCCTGCACACAGTATTATCTCCCATAGTGGCCCCTGCATACAGTATTATCCCCCATAGTGGCCCCTGTATACAGTATTATCCCCAATAGTGGCCTCTGCACACAGTATTATACCCGGATGTCATGTGAGCAGGGACTTGTGTCGCAATGCATAAGGACGCAAGCCTCGGTCCATGTGATATCTGGGACGTCACCAAGTAGGCCCCAAACCTTCTGGAACCAGGAGAGGTAAGTGACTGTGTTTTTTATGTTCCGCGCATTCCTCTTCAGACACATTTATGATGAAACCCTTAAAGTCATTTGGCAATCATACCGGAGTTCTGGCACGTTAGTAAAATTTAGAATAGTATGCTTCTATGTAACAAAGAGAAGGTTAACCTCCTTAGTTAAGTGACTTTGTATAGGTGACTATAGATGTCTAGACACAATCCCTGCACAATATGAATCGACATGTCCTGAGAAACTGTATTTATTCAGATATGTTTGATTTGGCTCAACCTGTGATATGACCTGCATTCACTGCATCATGTTGCTTGGTTTACACTAAGGCACTGTAAGAGACCAACCTCTATGTAATGAACCTTTGTGGTTGGTCTGTTGGTAACTAGTTCTTCGCAATACACCAGAGGCCATGTTTATGAGTGTGACAGGGAGCGTTGCCTGTAAGTATTAGATTTATGCCTGATGGCTCATGTGTATAAGCTCCAAATTAATGAATTTAATGGTTAATTTGCGCCTGTTCCTGTGTATGCTGATCACTATCAAGGTTAGTAAAGTTTTGGTTCTCATATTAGGTAGCATATGGTGGTTTTTCCCTATGACACAACTACATACTGTCAACAGATCTATGCAGGGGTTCAGGTCAGCAGCGTTTCGACTGGCTGAGATTTTACAGTAATATGGCTTCTCTTTGGCGAAAGACCATGTGGCTACATCCATGAGGTACCACTTGCTCGTCCACAGACCATGTGTAAGTTATTTATATACTCATTCGGTTCTTGTAGACTTTCCAAGGATGAACAATTCAGAGGTGACCAGAACTGAATGTTGTTCTTCATTCATCCAATGCTACAATCCCTAATAAAATTTATGGTAAGGTAATGGTGACCCTCTAAGCAGGTTCTGTATACGTAAGTAAGGCTGCTATGTCCTGGGTCACTGTCATCGGTCAGTCATCGGTGTCCATGAAATATTTCTTGAATTGTCGGTTTAGTCATAATTAGAGATGAGCGAGTAGTACTCGATCAAGTAGGCATTCGATCGAATACTACGGTATTCGAAATATTCGTACTCGATCGAGTACCACTCGCTATTCGAATGTAAAAGTTCGATGCAGAACCAGCATTGATTGGCCGAATGCTATACAGTTGGCTTCTAGTGCGGGCATGCGCAGTCGGCTCTTCCCAGGCCCCATGCCTGGCAGAGTGAATGAAGAGCCAGAAGACGCCGTGGGGACGCTGCAAGGAGAAGACTTCTTGGAGGATCCAGCCCGACCCTCACTCGTGGACTTGGTAAGTGTAATTTGATTGAACGTTGCCTACCCCTGAAACGAGCATTTTCCCCCCATAGACTATAATTGGGTTCGATATTCGATTCGAGTAGTCGAATATTGAGGGGCTACTCGAAACGAATATCGAATATCGAACATTTTACTGTTCGCTCATCTCTAGTCATAATCTTTGTGTGGACAAATTCCATTAAATTAATAAAAAATGGAGTAGCGACCTCTGGGCAACTTCAGTAGGCATCAAGAAGGTTTTCTAGGCCATTGTGACAACAGGTAACATCTGAAGCCACTTTGAGCTCATTCGTTGGGTTTGGAACCATCAGTTTATGTAAATTATTTCTTTTACTGTTAGTTCTATCACAGTCTTCTCGTACAAAATCTATGGAATTACAAAACCAGGGACAATTTAGCATTTTCATTGATATACATGGAGGTTGCTCCTTGTATTTGTTAGCTATTGTAAAGATTTATATACATTTGCTAGTGCATATAATTCACTTAGAAAAAAACAGGTTAGATCATCTCTATAATTCATAGACTTTGCAATAATATCACCATAATAATCCCCCCCCTGTTTCCTTAATTGTCATTTCTCTTCTGGAGGGACCTTATTACCCTACGATATAGCATATTCAGAACTATCGGGAATTATTTCTTCTTTCAGATGCATGCTGCCTTCATGGTCTATCTTCGGTTGAAGACAGCGGGAGACAGTATTGGTGTAAGGCATTAATCTTTGATAAATGTGAAGCTTGCAGTGAAAATTAGTAATCAAGTCATGCGGGGCAGGGAATATTTTACCGAATGAAATAGGACAAGGGAATTTCTTCACTAGTCTGCATGTGAATTTGTAACTCCACATGTAACATTACGTGAGCATATAGTCAAGTCTAAAGTCACCGGTACTCTGTGCTAGCCATCAGCTCAACGTTATGGAGCCTCAACCCCTGGATATCCTAGAGTTTTGAAGATACTGTATTTTCTCATTGCCAGTTTTAGATCATCTAATATAACATAAGATAAAATCCTTCAATCCTGAAATATAAAGGTCCAACATTGTAAGGGACCCATGCAGATTCACCAGGCTTTGATATATTTATGTTCTGAATGAAAGATTGGTGTGATCTGGATTGGTGACACCGAACTGACTTATAGATACAGATACTATATATCCTTCTGTGGCAGTATGTATGTATCTAACGGATAAAGCCAATAAGCTGAGGCCAAGGAAAGGTGAGTAAACACAACAGTTTTACTCAGATCTCCTGGGTTCCATCTTAGCATCCAGTGCGATTCCCCGTCATCTTATGAATAGTGTCAGGAGTCTCAGGGGGCGCTGTTGAGGTCTGTGATTGAGCCTCATCAGTCATATGGGATGCATTTTCCCCATGGTGGGGCTATTAAAGGATTATCTTATCTTATCAACACCATGATGTTTGGTTGCAAGCAGAAAAATTGTAATTCACACACCGTTAATTGAGTTTTATTGGTTTTATGATAAAATTAAACATTTAACCAAATTAGAAATCAAAATCATAAAAAAACACCAGGTACAAAGGTTTAAGCAAAAATAGAAAATAGGTTTTATTGCATAAAATCCACATATAACAATACAACATATAACAATACAAAAAAGGGGATGGAGGGGGGGGGCACAGTTAAGTGTGGGCACAGTTTTACATTTTGAGATGGAACAAGAAACGTTACAAGAACGAAAGACACAAGAAATCATTGTGTGGCATGAAGTTGGTGTCATTGGGCACATAACATATCCATTAACTTTTTATGCCACCACAATTGTTGGTTATGAGATGTTTAATTGGATTGCTACTGAATGAATAAGAACACCCAATTGCAAGTAACTCTTAACCCAGACTTCATCTGTTGTGTTGGATCATGTTGGCCCAGACTTCATCTGTTGTGTTGGATCATGTTGGCCCAGACTTCATCTGTTGTGTTGGGTCATGTTGGACCATTTACCTATGCCCTTTGCCTTGCTACTATATGAAAAATTTCAATAAACTCAATTTAAACATAAAAGTAACTCTTAGTAGGGTGTACCTTATGTAGCTACAGTCAGTGTCGAGCTGGGCATTCCTTGGACCCACTAGAGAAACTGTTTTCAAGTGGTTATTCTGCGACCTTTAGAAAACATGTGAACATCCACTTTAAAGGGAGTGTCAGCACAAAATTGAGATATAAACTAGCACAGTACACTAATGGTACTGTGCATGTATGGTGATGACACACAGCACGTGGAAGTAAAGAAAGCTGTCTACAGATAGGGGAAGCGTTCCTTCACTTCCGGGTATAGTGTGACATCATCAGACATGCACAAGGTGAAGCTGAGCAGCAGATAGTGAAGCCCATTGATGGAGAGCATTGTCCCGAAACCCCATTGATGGAAAGCAGGGTAGAAACTTTGCGTGCTCCCAAATAACACCCATTACCGCTGGCTCATAACCCATCAGAATTAGGGTTGAGCTGATCTTGAGATTTTAGGATCATTTTTAAAAAACAATTTCTGATCATTTTCCATTCGAACCTGATCCCAATTCCGATCCTAATGCAAGTCAATGGGATTTTTTTTAATAATCGAAGATCAGATTTTAAAAACGATTCTATTCACTACACAGCATGAAATCCAAAAATTGAATGCTTTAATTTTTAGACTCCATGCTGTGTAGTGATTGAAAAAAACCTCTGGCTACTTAGTCCCCCCTGGTGTCCACTTACCTGCACAGATCTCTGCCACTGACTGTTGTTCTCGCTCCTCTTCTCTGTCATTTACAGGCCTTCAGAGCGCCGTGCATGCCCCCGTCTCCCAAGCTAGTGTAAAAGATGCTGGGAGAAGGAGGGGCTTGTTGTGGCTTAGGAGAGTGTGGGCAGGTGCAGGGCGGGAAGACGTCTCCCCTTCCAGTACCCACCCAAAGCCTTCTAAGCCACAAGACCCACCTTCTTCCTAGGTCTGTATGAGAGAGAGCCGGACCGAGAAGAATGGGGAGTGGCAGCGGATCTGTGCAGGTAAGTGTTAGCTACTAGAGATATTAGCTAGTCTAGAGATGAGCGAGTACTATTTGAAACTGCCGTTTCAAATAGCATGCTCCCATTAGAATGAATGGACGCAGCCGGTGCGCAGGGGGTTAAGTGGCCGGACGCCACCACAGGCTGTGTGCCGGCTGCATCCATTCATTCCTATGGGAGCAGTTTCGAATAGTACTCGCTCAAGCTAAATTAGCTTTTCCCACAATGCTTGACCAGTAGCAAAGCATTGTGGGAAATAACCTCCAACCTTGGTCCCGCCTAAAAAGATTGGAATCGAAATTCCAGTCGCGATCGTAAAATTTACTTGATCGCCGATCAGAATCCGATCTTTTCCGATCCCGGTCACTCAACCCTAGTCAGAATCCTTTAGCTATGCAGCGGCACACAGTACATATTACGAATCAGGAAAGTACACCTATATGCTAAACAGAACAATTAATCTAATGGTCCACAGAGTTTAACATAATGGACGCAGGAACTGCTTTGTGGAGCTTTGATTCTTTGAAATGTAATATACTATGTTAGAATAGTCATTGAGGTAAAGAGGTTGACCCTGAAATGTATTATAAAGTATGAGATAGCAATGGTGTCATTTAGAGATGAGCGAACACTGTTCGGATCAGCCGATCCAAACAGCACGCTCCCATAGAAATGAATGGAAGCACCTGGCACACAGACTTTGCCGGCAGCCGGCCGCTTAACCCCCCGTGTGCCGGCCGCTTCCATTCATTTCTATGGGAGCGTGTTGTGAGCGTGCTGTTCGGAACGGCTGTTCCGAACAGTGTTCGCTCATCTCTAGTGTCATTTTGAACAAGCTTTGTAAGCGTTCCGATACAAATGCTATATACTTGTGCGCAGACCATTGTACTAGTTGAATTCTAAGTGAAAATTGTGATGGGTGGCTGCATATGGATGAGCAGGGTGTAACTTGTGGGGGTGCAGAGTGTGAGATAGCACTTATAACCACCTTCCCTCACCTCTCCTGGGTTTCCTTGCAGCATCTGGTGTGATTTCCCGGGTGTCTTTTGGCATCCTGGGTGACATCAATGACCAGGGGTAACAGCTGAGGTCTGTGATTGGTTACATGGGGTGCCCTGATGTGATACTTGTCTCTTTAGATCCCAGGGTATGAAAATGATGTATGACTTAAGATGGAGGATGGAAGAAGCCTGAAGAGGAAACTGGGGACTACCGAATGCCACAAAGATGTGCAAGAGAGGTGAGGAAAGGTGAATATGAGTGTTTGTTTTTCTTTTTTCCTCATCTCATCTGGAATTCCACTTATTATGATATGGGGAAAATAAGGGGAACATCTGGTTTTATCCGAACAAGATCTTTACTAAACTAACCGGAGGATCCAACTTCCCGAATAGTCACAAAACGACTCGTGAGGTCTGGCTTCTTACAGACTGGGTCACTCATCTTTAAATAACCTCATCGATTGGGGACAGCCGTAGACTATTGCAATGGATCCGGGGTCCTATTGTTTTTGGCAAAAACTGTTATGTATTCCTTACTAATCCAAACTATTTATGGGTATTTTATCTGTATTTATTGCAGTGGGTATGAAGTCTATGGTGAGACTTTATGTTTCCTAGAATTTCCTAGGTAACAGTGTGAAATTATTTTGTACGGTTTCCTGATGTAAATATTGCTTTTTTCCACACATCTGCATTGGAAGAGAAGCTAATGGGGTCTCCGGAGACAGCGAGATCACTGTTTTATATGCACAGAAACCAGGTTGGGGAATTTTCTCCGGTAAAATTCTTTGTACTGTTAAACTCAGTGAATGACTTATGGAGCAACCACAATGAAAAGCAAAAGAGAAGACGGATTTCGAAATTATACAGAACCATAAATGACTTTCCAGTAGATGTCAAAATTATGGTGGTAAATGACAGCTTTTCATCTTAATGCTGTTTTTCTACCCATGAGAAATAATTGATCTGCCGGCAGAATTTCACAGAACTCTTACGATGGAGACCTGGTTATACCAACCATTTGCTCTGAAATTAAATCAATCAGATGGGTTTTACGAATGTCACATATAGCAAAATGGCTGCAATCCTTAGGAATTGTTATACCTCCTATGGGAAAAATAGAATGCAGACCTGAGCGGCGGCAGAAAGACCCTGTATGTAAATAAGATCTAGAGTAATCCATATTAACTTGTCATAGGGAATGCAGACAGCACAGCGCGAGAATGGAATAGTCTTCATGTCCACTCTGTAACAATCACAAGCAAGTTGGGGAGTATGAAGTTATTGGTGGGCTGAGGGGAAACCATGGGATATGCATAATCTATAGTATAGAAGGGGTGAATTTAGAGGGATTGTCCCTAATGGAGAGCCTACGCAATTAAGTCCTATTAAGACGTGTGGATATTATTACCATATATACTCGAGTATAAGCCGAATTTTTCAGCACAGTTTTTGTACTGAAAAAGCCCCCCTCGGCTTATACTCAGCTTTTGGGGGGGTTATGACCAGCCACAATATCAGTGTATAGAATCTCCCATAAAATAGTGCACAAAAAAAAAAAAAAAAGATTTAAAAAAAAAAATAAAAATAAAAGTTCTAAATCCATCCTTTCCCTAGAATACATACAAAAGTAGAAAATGACTGTGACACACAAACACATTAGGTATCCCTGTGTCTGAAAGTGCCCGGTCTACTGAATATAGGGGATCTGCAGTGCTCCTGTTCCGTCAGGAAGGGGTTAATAGGAGCACTGCAGATCCCCTATATTCAGCCAGGCTGAATTCCAAGTGGGGAAAAAAAAAACAGTCCTCAAGCTCAGGGAAGTGGCAGACAGACAACCAAAACACCCCCTCCCCTTCCCCAGCACCCAGCAACTACTGCACCCAAAAACTCCGACCATTTTAATTTTTGAAATTTTCCAGTAGCTGCTGCATTTCCCCCCCTCGGCTTATACTCGAGTCAATAAGTTTTCCCAGTTTTTTGT
This sequence comes from Leptodactylus fuscus, assembly GCF_031893055.1. Taxonomy (NCBI): domain Eukaryota; kingdom Metazoa; phylum Chordata; class Amphibia; order Anura; family Leptodactylidae; genus Leptodactylus; species Leptodactylus fuscus. The sequence goes on from NC_134269.1 coordinate 40,931,285, forward strand.
GGTAAAATTAGGGACATCTGCTTATATTCAGGTCAGCTTATACTCGAGTATATATGATAGTTCTGCTGAAAGCCACTGCGATGAATGACTCTCCTCGGGAGGACTTGGCTCCACGATTTGTTTGTTTTGTAATGCTAGATATATAATTTGTGCAAGATAATGTACAACAAACAAATCTGCAACAATAGCAAACCTTCACAACCACATCATTTCTCATGGTATTTTTTTGCAGAATTTTTAACAATTTTGCTATGTTACTTTAAAATCTATTCAGTATAATTACATCTACTAGACACAAAGAGGATGATTTTGGCACCATATAAAATAAAAACTATTTTTATTTCTCATGGCGACCAATCACAACACAGCTTTCATTTTTCAAGAGCACTAAAAAAAAACAAGTGCTTCTTACTCCACACACACTGGAAAAGCTGTCAATTACTTGGTGTGTGTGGGAAAAGCAGGACTCTTGCTATCTCCTAGGAGTCCAATCCTGAATAAATGCACGGCCGCAAACTAGCGCGGCGCATATGATCCCCGCTCCCATTGAAATGAATGGGAGCGTGTACGGCACGCAAAGGGTCATGCGGCGTACACGTGCCACATCACGCGGCACGTTACACCGTGTGAACGAGCCCTGACGTGCCGCGTGATGTGGCACGTATACAGCATGTGAGACTTTGCGCGCCGTAAAAGCTCCCATTAATTTCAATGGGAGCCTGGATCATATACGCGGCGTTATTTTGTGGCCATGATTTTGCACACACACAGAGCTCAGCTTCTCTCCTCTATCATGTAACCCTTTATGAACTTAAGTTTCTCTCCTTCTATCAAATTCTGCTCTAAGATAGGGCAGCAGAATCCACTCAACAGGTTTGGGACTTAAGGACTAATCTATTTTTTCCCTCACCCCTGCATTCTGTGGGGACTAGCTCTTTATCAGTAGTCAGAATGGGACAGATTTATTATATCATGGACATCAGTTTTCTGGCATACAAGATATAAAAAGTCACAATGTGTGGCGGAAAAAGCAAAACAGTGACTTATTTGCTTCTGCTCCGCCATCACCAGTTTCCTAAGGGTGTGTGTGGTGCGGGTGGGCAAGGTCAGGCCCCACCAATTTTATCAAAATGTACGCCACAATATTAGCGTAAGTGATGTGGAAAATATGAATGGCATACATCCATGGTCCAATGGAGAGTACATGTCATGTATGAGGAGGTGTTACTGCCCCAATGAGTCCTAGTTCCAGCCTAGACTGTGACACAGAAGTTCAGTGTAAACAGTGCTTGGTCTAGTTGCTTATTTTTTGCATAAAAATACAATTACAGCCATAAAAAGAAAACACAAATTAACTTCTGCTCGGCCGAGCACTAACATAAACCTTCTGTAGCTACAAGTACAAGTAGTATACTAACAACCACTCGCTTCAATAAACAAGAGACATGAATTACAGCACAAAAATAGCATAAAGTCCAGCCGGACAATGGTAAGTATAGTCTCACACATGGCTTCTGTCTCACACATGGATTCTCCTTAGGTGCACACACTGCATAGCTTTATAGCCCCGGAATGAGCTGAACGCCAACACAGACTGGGATACAGGGAAAACCTGGATGACCACAGTGTGATATGGCCTTAGTCCCAGTAATGGGCGGGTCTAGGGGCTAATAGCTAGGCTAGGGAGAAGGGGAAGGTTGGAAGGGGCTAGTACTGAGTGGGATTGCTAGGCTAGGAAGACAGGGAGGGGGAGTGTAGGAGTGAGAGAGGAGGAGGGGGGCTGAGTGGGAGGGAACTAGTGTAGAAGCTACACAGGAAGCTGCACAGCAGGAAACTAACACCAAGTTAATAAACACAGAGAGTTCTGCTAGAGTGCAGCATTACATTATATGGAATTGGTTTCATAGGAGGTTGAAGTGGTAAGGGTGCATTAAATTTGGCTATGCCATCCTATGTTAGTGCAGCGACATATACCCTATAACTGACATTTGGCGTTTTACCAAATGTCTGATGCTTTACTAGCTCCTTAGCACTGCTGGATACAGACAGGTAGCCCTCTGAAGCATACGGTTAGAATGAGCATTCCCTATAACTTGGGATTAAAGTGACTGTCACCAAAATAGTCTACTGTAAGCCAAGTTTTTATGTTAAACATATTTTAAAATATTAAAAATACATATTTCTTTTCCATGTCACTATCTATTTTTCAAAAGTACAAAATCTATCAATTTTTACTCTGGCCATTAAGCCTAATAATAGACTGACACATAGCAATTCTGTAGGGGGGTGAGGGGGTTTTATTACTGCAGGCACTTCATTTATATCACAAGACATACAGGATTACACTAGAGGATCTCACCTCTATAGATAACACCACTGACCCACGTTGATCCAGGGTTTTTATACTGACTGCCAGATTGGAGTCGGGAAAGAATTTTTTCCCCTGAAATGGGGCCATTGGCATGAGCCTCATGGGGGTTTTTTTGCCTTCCTCTGGATCAACACTGTAGGGATTGTAGGGTTATAGGTTGGACTTGATGGACTGATGTCGTTATCCAACCTCATCTACTATGTAATTATGTATTATTAGATTCATTATTGACAATAGCTAACGTGACAGTTTATCTACTCCCCCTCTCTGCACAGAACGTGCCTAAAAAACTTTCCTATAGACCTCAATGAGTTGGTTCCAGACTACTGATGCCTATGACCTTGACTATGCAGTAAAGCATGTCACTAAATGTTGTTAACAGGGCAGAGGTGAAACTCAGGCAAAATGGCGGCCTCCGAATTTATCAGAGATAATAGTGTATTACATTAGCTATTAAATGGTATATGGCTTTCGGAGTCCTGCGAGTCTGTAATTTCATAGTACTAGCGCCTCGATAGCGGTATCATAAAATGCATATTTAACTCTGCCTATTTTCAGATGTCATGTATTGGGTATTACTTTGTGTACATCATTACTGTATATAAGGTGCATCCTCCTACGGCTCTCATACGGGGAAATTTACACATTTTGATAAGGTCAGTGTCTTGTACCACCTCATACTGACGATAAAATGAGTGTTTTCCTTGTGCAAACTCCAGCTCGGCGTTTGTGTGATGGCGGTTAAGCATCCCGCGGCCTTCAGCTTGATGTGTGGCTGTTTTATGCTGTTTTCTTCCTTTGTACACTAAGGCCATTATCTGTGTGATAAACAACTCTCAGTGTAATCCAATCTCTATTTCATTGTGCGAGCCCAGCAATCGACTGCAGCCTCAAATGCCAACATATCTCTGTTATGCAACAGCATGTGAACTTGCTTAAAAAATTGCCTTCAGCCTTCCCCTATGTGCAATGTATTTCCAGAGGCATCGAGGACTCTTCTGAATTACCATGTATAGCTGTAATTCACATAGGAGAAGTGGTAATAAAAAGGAGGGGAAAAAAAGGAGAGCGAATATGAAACACTACTTAAGATTCTGATACACAAGAGCTTTTAAATCCGTCTTTTTGCTGTCTCGAAGAAAAAAAAGGTACATGAAATATCCATATACGTAAGGCGCATATATATATATATATATATATATATATATATATATATATATATATATATATATATATGTTGTGAGAGAGTGAAGGGTGTGGTCTGGGAAGATAGGTATGTCCCAGCCAGGCAGCTAAAGGGTGTTTGGTAAAGATTCACACCAGGGAGGTCAGATGACTGAGTTGAACTGTCCAGACCGGACCTCCAAAGCAGGTACTGTGCCACCCATGGTTATTGCCAAGGTGCATTGTCAGTGCTCCAAAGAGGTAAATGGCAACTCCCACACTTGATGCTTCAAAGAGCTCATATGCATATTGACAAAAATGGCAGTATCTTGGCTATTCACAAGAGGAAAACATTTGTTAGAGGTGGCCCTAACCTATCTCCATGTGTGGCTGGGTTGAGATGCTGGATTCTGGTGAAAGAGTCTCTTTTTGGTGTTTCACAACACTCTTTTCAATTTTGACCTAGCAATGTGCAACTTAGATCTCAACCAGAAGGAAGAGTGACTTTCTAGTGCTATAAGTCAAGGTCTGACCCATTGAAGAGCCTAAGTAGGGATATCAGGCTGGCCACTTATTGGTGACTCTACAGAGATAGTTTTTTTCCTTCTGGAGAAAAGCTACTTGGCATACTTTCTTTCCCCTGAGGGATTGTTGTAAGAATCCCCACACCAGTTAGATTGACGTAAGGACAATTGATAGCCCTGAGGTTTACGTCAAAGTTATTGTACCCAGTCAACCAGCACCCTGTCATGTACTGATGAGGACCAAAAACACTGAAACAACTGTCTACAAATAGGTATCTTTGGTATGGCTAAGTCCTACCCATAGTATTGCTTCTAGTCTCTTTATTTGCCTAGACATAGAGTTGTTGGGTGGTTACCTATGGTTGGCACTAGAGAGAAGTTTTCCTCCCTCAAGATGAGAGCTAGCTAAATCTCCACAAGGACTGTTAGACTCCAACTCCAATTCCTTCTTTGACTCGGGCTCCTTCATATATGACTGACAACCATGGCCGGTCAGCAGCAATAAAGGTCCTCTGATTCATTAGAATGCTAATGATGGAATTATTCCCTCAATAAATATCCAACAAACTATAGATCTAATTAATTATACAATACCAAGAACTGTATTATTTATTTAAAAAAAAATAATGATATTATTAAAAATAATTAATCATTTCATTTTGAAGCCGAAGCAACTTTTTCATAATTTTTTCTCCACCCAAAATTGGCTTTAGTCCCCACCATTACCTAGTGATCAATGCAATTAGTTTTGATGCCTGAGGCCGGGTTCAGATATGCGTTCGGTAATCCGTTCAGGGAACACGCATGGGGACCCCCCCAAACGGACTAGCGAACGCATTGGCAAGCGGTATGCAGTGAAAGAACTCGGACCCCATAGACTATAATGGGGTCCATGTGCTTTCCATGTGGACAGAAAAGTACGATCTACTTTTCTGTCTCCATGACTCGTGCGGAGACTGCACAGAAAGCACATGGACTCCATTATAGTCTATGGGGCCTGTGTGCTTTCACTGAATACCGCTTGCCAATGCGTTTGGCAGTCCATTCGGGGGGTGCACATGCAGGCTCACCGAACAGATTACCGAACGCAGATGTGAACCAGGCCTCACATGCTACTTAGACTCTGTACTGTCTGTACTGTACCATTCAGAGTGGGCAGTGTCAGAATCCACCCCTGACACTGCCCACCTAAGCAGTACAGAACCTAACAGCGGGTTTACACCTGCGCCTGGTGTTTCCATCTTCTGCCGAGAGAAACTTTAACAGAAGACAGAAACCCGGCGTGAGTTTTCAAACCCATTCACTTTAATGGGTTTGCAAAGTGACCGCCCGTGCGCGTCTTCTGCCTGTCCGCGGCGAAACCATTTTTTTAACCGGACACAAAGTCGGACATGCAGGATGTATTGATGTATGTATCATTTATGGAATCACTGAACAGTCTGTACTCACTGATGCATGTATCCACATGTACATGTTACTCTACAGACTCAGTATTATCACCTTTCTTTTATCATATATGAGGTCACAGATACTATATTGTTGTGCTCATATATAATCCATATCTTGTGCTTGTTATGACCTCCTCTTATTTATGTCTTGTACTATGAATTCATTGTTGCCGTCCGTTCTCTACACTGCTTGTCTTAGTTTATGTATATTATATTATTTTTGATATTTTTGCTATAGATTATGTGGATACTGTTTTGCCATATATTTCTTCCCCTTCTTTCTTCAGTTTTGCAATCATGTAGCCAAATACATTATATTTGGGGTACTTTATTTGTCATGATAAGGAGAGTTCATGGGTACGTCTTACGTCCCTTTAAATGTTTCAGTATTATACGCGGTTTGTTTATAGCGATGTGTATGGATAAAGCTGAAAGGGTTACAAAATGTAAAAACTGAATTTACATGCAAAAATCACGCATTTTCTCGTGAAAAACAAAAGACATGGTTATGCAAATACTTCTGCTCATAAACTAAATAATTTCACATGTCAGCACGCTCCCCGCTCGGTGCTGACGTGAAGCTGGTGACAGCAGATATACCCTTACAGCATTCAATGTAATTAAAGTGACATTCACTTCAAAAGAACAAGGAAAACCTTTCTGTACCGCGTCTGAATCTTCCGTTCCCAAGTAGCCACTTGCCTGACGCGGCAGCAGTGTGACTTTCCTTAACACCTGATAAAAGCCATGTCATGAATTATATACACGTGTGACACAAACATGTCCATAATGGAACAAAACGGTCAGAAGATTTACCTGTCATTATTTGAAGCCATTGTTCAGATGTTTAGGGGTTTCAGATTTAATATTAATTCACATGTATGTTTTAGCAAACTTTAACTTGAATCAGATAACTTGCTGCAGTGCGATAACTTATCACATAAAAAAAAAGCCATTTTTTGTAACAATCTACTAACCTGCCATTATGATATTGATTACTGTGATTTCTCCACTACCTACGAAGCACAGCGCCATACATTGTGTTGTGGCGGTACTTGGTATTTCATGCTAAGTACAGCCATCATACATGCGTATGGGATTGACCATTGGACTTGCAAATCCCTATTTTGGTATTACTTTGTAGCTATTTTAGGAATATATCTGCTCCAAAGGCTTCCATGAGCAGCACAGAAGTAAAGGTCTACAGTATTTCTAGTCTTCAATGATTCTGCCCCATTTTACAGTTGTTGGAGTGTGTTGTATGCAAACTGTTCTGAGCACTCATAGAAGTGGAAAGTGATACATTGGAGGTGTATGTATTCACACTTTCTATTTCTATCTGAAGCTAGTTCAAGTTACATATGTTAGTACATATCTGCACACTGACTGAATACGTACAGTGACTTCTGTGACCAAAGGAATCCATTCCCTCAGAGACTAGAAGCCCGTGATGGCGAACCTATGGCACAGGTTCCAGAGGTGGCACTCAGAGCCCTCTCTGTAGGCACCCATCTATGGCACAGATCACACTGTGCAGAGGCCACTGTGGAGCAGATTGGACTGTGTGGGGGACACTGTGGGGTAGATTGTACTGTGTGGGGGCTCTTCACTATTTATATCATACAGTATTGGTTATATAGCAGACGTGATATTATTATAGGTCATAATAAGGGCTCGTTCACACGGTGTAACGTGCAGCGTGATGTGGCACGTGTACGCCGCGTGACCCTTTGCGTGCCGTACACGCTCCCATTCATTTCAATGGGAGCGGGGATCGTATGCGCCGCACTAGTTTGCGGCCGTGAATAAATGCACACCGTGTGAACGAGCCCTAACATTGCATGATCACTATAAAACAGATCTGTGCAATGTAAATAGTGAACATTAATTGTTCAAAATCATGCCAAATGCAGTAGAAAGTTGTATCTATAACTGAAAGCTTTGTAAATCCCCATTCACACGGCTGTGCTTTGCGGGTCCATAACTGTCTGCACTTGTGGATCCGCACAGTATTAAAGTTAAATTGATATCTTGGCACTTTACAATAATTTAGTGGGTTTTGGGTTGCAGTTTGGACACTCAGTCTCTAAAAGGTTCTCCATCACTGCTATAAGCCCTTGCGGGCAGGGCCCTCTACCCCACTGTACCAGTCGTCACTGTTTAGTATTAGTATTATATTTGTTTTGTATATTTTGTGTATGTAAACCCTGAAATGTACCGCACCATGGAATTGATATATTGTACAGCACCATGGAATTAATATAATGTACAGCACCATAGAATTAATATAATAATGTACAGCACCATGGAATTAATATAATAATGTACAGCACCATGGAATTAATATAATAATGTACAGCACCATGGAATTAGTGGTGCTATATAAATAAACAATAATAATAATAATTCCTCTGTATTTTAGCAAGCCAGTTTTTTTAGAGAGAAAGTTCTTCTTTTAGGGAGCACGCTGTTCCCTGTTTATTTGCTCATACTATCTGGTCCTGCAGCTGACATCAGCAAGGAGGAAGTAAAAGACTACAGCAATACAAGTCTCCTCCTAATCTGACTGTATCTGAATTGAGTGTTAAAGCTACTAAAACACACGTATTTGTTAATTCTTTAATACTTATACTGTACATACACACTAGAGGTACCCTTTAAAGAAGACCTTTCATATCCTGGGGCACACCAGTGCCGCACCTCCCATGAGGCGACCTGAAGCGGCTGCTTCAGGCAGCGCTATGCCAGGGCCTCGGAAGGGCGGCATTTTTGTTAACCTAAGCCAGTCCAGGACAAGCTGTCCTGGACTGGCTTAGCGTCACCGTGTCTGCAGCCCAACACGGGAAGCGAGCCTGCTCTCTGCCTGCGAACGCCGCTCGCTCCACTCGGCCCCGCCCCCTTTCCGGTCGGTCCCGCCCCTTTCTTGTGACCCCGCCCCCATCAGCTCCCCCTCCTCCTCGGGGGGGGGGGGGGGGGGCGGCTTTCTGAGTCTGCTTCAGGCGGCAGAAAGCCCAGGTTCACCCCTGGGGCACACGCGGTTTTATATACCGCTAGAAAGCCGACAGTGCGCTGAATTCACTGCACTGTTGGCTTTTCTGTTATGTGCCCCGGGGGAAGAGCTATCAATGCCGTTACTGTAGCTCTTCACTGTCAGAAGGGTGTACCTGACAGTCTAGCTGGGAATGCCCCTCCTGACAGTCTGTCCGTAGTGCTATACTGTCAGGGAGCATTCCCTACTGTCCAGCCATGACGCTGAGCAAAATGGGATGCCCCGTCCCCCCATACGAGTCTATGGATGAATACTGCCAGGAGGGGGAGGGCGTTCCTCACCGCTCAGCGTCATAGCAAGGTCCTTTTAAAGAGAATCTATCACCATATCCCTGCATATCCACCCAGCCCCAGAAAGGTCTCCTGAATAGAACAGCATTTACCCTTTGTGAATTGGTCTCCTCTGCTAAGATATCTTTTTTTTTTTTTGTCAAATATGCAAATGAGTTATTTGGAACAATAATTTAGACCTTAATGATCACGCCCTCGTTACTTCAAAAAATTCAATTAGCATATTGACAAAAATGGCGATATCTTGGCAATGAAGGCACCGATTCACAAGGAGAAAACACTGATTCAGATTTTGTTGACCGAGTCCCTTTAAGATAGTATAACAGTGCTTAATACTACAAAAATACAATACGTCAAATACACCCATTAACATTTTTCCAAGTCAATCCCTGATCTTTTTTGTTCAGGTTTTCTGCCGAAAAAAGGGTTTGTAACAAGGCGCTCGTGCGGAGCCCCGTGATAATCCCGTAAGTGGATTAATGGCTCGGTCCGGTGATGATGCTGTTTGACGTTGTTCGGATTGTACAGATTCTGCAAAGAATTTTTGTTATTTTTTGGGGAAGGCTTTGTGTAGTCTATTTTGGCTAGAGAATCGCGGCTGGGGAAGGTGCTGTGTGTGTCAGCTCTGACTCAGCTGCAGGTGTTCTGTCGCATAGCTGACCTAGAAACAACATTTCATACATGATTTAAAGTTCATCTTTGTATATGCGCTCACATCCATTATTCTGAAATTTTTAAGCCGTACAATAAAACTGTTACATGAATTGAAGTGTTTACTTGAAAGCCTTTTATATCCTAAAGTTACAAACCTATATAAATGCCGCCTAGTAATAATAAACCTGTATCCATCTGCTGCGACCCATTCATTTCTGTTTCTTTTTTTTTTTTTAATTAAATGGATGGAATAGAATTGGGTACTCTAAATTGTAATGGTGCACTGTAATTCTACCTGGGATGTTATTAGCTGAAGGTGTGCTGACAACATACATGCCATGCAATCCATTCATCCATTCTGGAATAGGCCAGGTTCTCACAACCATAATATACAGTATGTACATTTTTTAATTCCGTAATTTGGATGCATATTTTGTCCCGTCCCAAACTAACATCATCAACTTCATCATCAAATAAATCTGACATCTACATCAATGTGCACAAGGCCAAAAGTACTGTATGCCCAACATACATCAATGATCTGCGGCCCTAACTGTATTGACCAGGTCAGTAGAATTCCAGGGGTGCACTAATATTATATTCATTTGCAAATTCCAAAAATATTGCCTTTTCAGTAGTAACTTGCTACCTGCCCCCTCTTTCACATCTGTGTTTGGTAATCTGTTCAGGGGAGTCCACATGGGGACTACTACTACTGAATGCATTTGAAAGTGATGTTCAGTGAAAGCACACGGACCCCATAGACTATAATAGGGTCCGTGTGCTTGCTGCACTGCCTGCACGAACCATGCGGACAGTAAGGTAGATTGTGAACTACTTTCCTGTCTGCATGTTCGCAGCGGAGATCTGGCGGCAACCACTTGGACCCCATTATAGTCTATGGGGTCTGTGTGCTTTCACTGACACACCACTTGCAAATGCGTTTGGTATTCCATTCAGGGGGTCCCCATGTGGACTCCCCTGAATGGAATACAAGCGCAGATGTGAATGAGGGGTAACACTTGCCATTGATTGTCAAGATACAGTCATTAATGTCCTGACCGTATCTTGTTTTGAACTAGGACCCTCTGTGAGCCAGGGATATGTACACACACAGCAGATGACCTCAAGTAGCAGAAATACTCTGTAAGATGACTGGTGATTGGGTCCCATGCAGTGTAATTCAGAAGATGGGGCCTAAGAGGACCTGACTCTGGGCCCAGATATCATCTCACAAGTCCAGTGTGCCCACAGTATATGAAAATAAACTGGGCATTTTCCTAAATAATCTACCCAGTATATTAAGTCTTGGTCTAATTCGGTTGAGATGCCGTATGATAAGTCTCTGTATGGACTACAGTAAGTGTATTGTGCCATGTTAGGTTCAGTTGGGGTTTACCTGGCTCTGGGGCTTGCTGGGAATCTCACCTGTTCACCAGTGGGCCAGTCCAAGCCTGTGCCAAAAACAGGGGGGTGGAAGTAATAGAAATAAGAAATGTGGGGACATGAGGTAGAGAAGAGGATGTTGTGACCACATGCACAACCATGGTGTAAAAGCTACAAGAACCTTACTTCATGGAGTCCACAAGCATCTCTCATCACACAAATTGATAAGATTTCCATGTCTTAAACCTCTATATTTCTGACCCCTGATCTTTGTCTTGCATGTCATCATAGTTCGCTAATATAATAAGGCAATGACTAAATACAGAAGACTATGAGAGTCATGGAAATATTACTTTTTTGGAAACCAGTAAGATACAGATGTGTCCTTCTTCACCTATCCTCTTATATAGTCATGTCCATATATGTGGCTCATAGGCTCATAGGATGACCAGTGTTTCAAGACAATATTGTTTGAGTGTTATTCTTCATGTTTGTAAGGATTTTATTAAAGTAACACAATATTGTATTGAATTGGTTTCATGAGCTGGGGTTTCATACGGGTTTTTTTTTTTTACCAGATTTTGACACGGAATCCGCCTAAGAATCCAGCTCCAAAAAAAATGCCTCCCATTGACTTTTTTTTTTCTTCTTTTAGTGTTTTTTTTTTGCCGCTCGTGGAAAAAAGAAGTGAGTTGCCCTTTCTTGCCGCGGATTCCGTGGCGGAATTGTCACAGTTGTCAATGCCTGAGCAACCGCGATACCGAATGCTGCTAGCACCTGTATGCAAATGTGGTAGGATGACCGACTAGGTCCTGCATAAGTGTGTTGGTCAGCTGTACCCAAGCTAAGCTTGGCCTCGACAACTACTCACTTTCTAAATGCAGAGATCTAAGAGACAGGTGGGTTGAGAGCTGAAAGAGTCTAGGGGATACTAGAGGTGGTCACCCCTAATGAAAGAATAGGTGCAGCTGCAAACAGTAACAACTAGGAAAGAACGTGCTGGAGAATGAACTGGTGTAGCACAACCATAAACCACAACCATAAACACACAACATGAATTTGAGTAGAGGAAAAGTGGAGTAGTGAGGAAAGGGTATCACAGGACAGGGGCAAAATAAACCTGAAGCCCTAAACAAAAACCTCACTAATACCAAAACAGTGACAGGCAACCAGAAATGCAGGACCGGGGGTGAGTTGAAAATGTTGAGGGTAAAACAGACTCTCACACAAGACAAAAACTCACACCACTTCCAATTCAGCTCCCGAGACCATGCAACTTCCACTTAAACATTCCTACCAAACTGAGCCAAGAATCCTAAACCGGCAAAGACTGAAGCCAGCAGTCAGCCTTTAGTGACACTGGAAAGGCTTGATAGGTTGAAGACAATAACACACACCTGAAACTTGCATCTACTGAGACACCAAGACAGCTCAAGTATACACTGAGGCAGATACTCAACACCTAACTGAACAGCTCAGTGGCAAAGAAAACAACCCGAGAGCCACAGGACACCGGATGAAATCCCCAGAAAACACACCACTATTTTATCAAACAACTCTAGTCCTAACAGGAATCCTCCGCAGCGTCCACGGCGCAACACTCCCTCCCGACTAGGCCTAATCTAGAGCAGAATGCCGCGAATGGATGCCGATGCACTGCACTACGCCGGTATCCAGTCACAGTTAGCTGTATTTTGGACCAGATTCTGAGGTGGCCTCTGTCTCAACATTTGGTCCAAAAAACCCAGTGTGAACTTACCCTTAAAGGAGTTGTCCAGAATCTAAAGATAATTGATACTGATGACCTACCCACAGGAACTGCAGCCCCATTCCTATTCCCTAGGAGTGGGGTTGCTTCCAGCCATAAACTTTATACAAAGTTCCGACATCCACATCAGCTGATCGGTACAGGATGAATAGGTGTCGGACCCCAACCAATGTGATAACTTGATAAATTATCTCCAGATCCTAGGCAACTCCATCAACCAAATCTGTATTCCTTGGAAAATGTATTTGCCTATCCTATGAACTATGTATATGTAAGAGCCATCTGTAAATCATAAAATGTCCAATATTGGAAAGAATATATGATCATACAGTGTTTGGTTAGTACACGGCGATGACAGATGTAGAAACCCATTGCACAGCTGCTTGCACATCCGTCTTCAATCTTGTAGCATTATGATTTAGACATAGCACCCGAGCTCTTAGACAGAATTTGCAATAGTCCTTTTGATCTTTTTGCATTTGTACAAGGGAACAGGTTTATTTATTTGCGTACTGTATTTTACTGTAGCGGCCGCCTTTAGAAAGCTCTCAGCAGATAAGTGACATGTTTGGATTGCATAATAGGATGTACATCGCTATCAGTATTTAGGAAGTCCAATATTCTCTTTCAGAATGAACAAAGATCCCATCCTGCATGTGTCGGCTCCTGTAATTTTCTGCTTATAAGTTAATCTGTTTGAATCTGGATGGGCTGATGGATGTACAGATGAAAGTTTCTTATCACCGAGTCAGATGACATAATTTTTTATCTACACGCGATGCCTTTGGAGATTTTCGAAGCGTCTGTCAATAAAACGCATTTAATCAAAAATACAGCCAAGAGAGCACAATGTGTTTCCAGCAAACAGAAGCTTTTTGGCACCTTGGCCTTTCTCTGAAGATTCAATCAGCTTCTTTAAAGACCTGATAATAAAATGGCTTGCCATGGAACAATATGGGTGCTCCACAGATCAAAAGGTAGAAAGGGGATGAGGAGCTGAGAGCACAGAAGACGGAGTATATTAGGAAATGGATCACTCACGATGATGAGCATGTCCAATTGAAACAGAATTGTTCCGGAGTGAAAAATTAACCACAATAAAAACCATTGGTGTCCTAAAATGTTATCAGGTGCTTAACTGGCAGATAGGGCCACACACACACACACCCATCCCCAATGTGTCTGGACTCTAAGTAGGCAAATTTACATATTGCAGCTACCCGTCCCAGGACAATGATCAGGAAAGTTCCTGTATACCGCTCTACTAAGCACTGAAGGACAATAGAGATGAGCAAGTAGTGTTCAATCGAGTAGGTGTTCGATGGAATACTATCATATTCTAAATACTCGTACTCAATCGAATGCTACTAGCTGTTTGAAGTTTAAGGCTCAATGCAGAACCAGCGTTGATTGGCAGAATGCTATACATTCTGCCAATCAACGCTGGTTCTTCTCTTACCTTTAGAAGTCTTCTCCGTGCAGCGTCCCCGCGGCATCTTTCGGATGTGCAGTCGGAGTGAATTCCAGCTGGGGCACTGTGTCGGGAGAAGACTTCAAAGAGAATCCAGCCCGAACGTCACTCGTGGACTTGGTAAGTATAATGTTATCGAATTTTGCGTACCCCTGAAACGAGCATTTCCCCCCATAGACTATAATGGAGTCCGAAATCCGTTCGAACAGTCGAACAGTGTGTGGCTGTTCGAATCGGATTTCGAACCTCGGACATTTTAGTGTTCGCTCATCTCTAAAGGACAGTTGTCCTTTGTTTCCTCCTCTATTATAGCGACAGTGTGGTATGTTTCCTATCTCCAGAAGTTGTGATATATGTTTAGATACAACACAGTCGTGTCCACTGCTACCTCAGATAGAAACTTTGTTATAGAGTCTAATTTCTTGGGGAACACGGTGACTCAGTGGTTAGACTTGTAGTGTCAGGATCTTGTTTTGTTGAACTCTCTCTCCTGCCTCCGTTCAGAAATACGCGTGTCAATACGGATACAATGATTAATGAAATCGTCCAAGCTGGAAGGAGCCTCTGCTCGGGATAATTCATCCTTAATAATACTGGATAGGCCCTTACGAAAAAGAGGAAGCTGTGCCTGACTGTTCCAGGTGGTATCCACAGCCCATCTTCGGAATTCCATAGCGTAGTCAGTAACGGAGCGCCTGCCCTGACGTAAAGTTAGAATGGCAGCTTCAGCTGTAGCACCTCGATTAGGGTCATCAAACATTAGATTCATAGCGGTAAGGAAATCGTCCAATTTGTCCAAGATGGGATCTTCAGTCTCAATGAAAGGGTTGGCCCAAGCTATGGCTTTATGAGTCAGGAGCATGATAATACACAGCACTTTGGAACGATCGGTTGGAAACTGGCTAGCATTGGCATCAAAATATAAACGGCATTGGTTTATGAAGCCACGGTACTTGTCACGTGCACCGCCGAATCTAAAAGGTGGTAACTTAGGAATGGGAGTGGGAGCTGGTGCCAGCGCCTCCAATTGTGCAGTGCGGTTACGTAGTTCCTGAATTGCTTGCCCAAACACCTGGGTATTATGGTTAGATTGTCCCTCCATTGCATCAATCTTTGCTTTTAGAGCCTGCATCTCAACATGCATAGAGGTAGTCAGATTGTATAGTTTTTTTAAACGTACCTCCGAACTCTCTGAAGCAGCGGTCTCAGTCATCATGGCCTGAGTATTCTGTCACAATACCCTTTCTATTTTCTAGAGACCAATGGCTGGGAACAGTGAGTCTAGCAATAGTAATACACAAATAGACTTACAGTCCGTTCTGTGGAAGGCAGGGAGGCTTGGCCGGAAGCAGTGGTCCTATACTCAGCAGGAGGGCTTGCTGGGGGCTGTAGTTCCACGGCTCCTGTGGACCAGGTGAATAGCAAAGTCTTAGTAGCAGGAGGACTTGCTGGGGTCAGTAGTTCCACGGCTCCTGTGGACCGGGTGGATAGCAAGTCTTAGTAGCAGGAGGACTTGCTGGGGGTAGGGGTTCCAGGTAGCAACCAACTTGCAGGTAATTAATCAACTTGGAACAGTCAGCTTGAGCTTGAGGACCTTGCAGAAGACAGGCTTCTGAAAGCAATACTCAGGCAACTGGGTAATCAGAACACACATGCTAAATAATCAAGAATCAGGAAATCAGGGTAAGTCACAGACAGGAAACACAAAAGACTCCATCTTGACTGCTGGCAAAAAAAGAGTTCAACAAAACAAGATCCTGACATGTAGTGCTGGCATCCTGAGTTTGAATCCTGCCAGGAACAACATCTGCAAGGAGTTTGTATGTTCTCCTCATGTTTGTGTGGATTTCCTCCCATTCTACAAAGACATGCTGTTAGGAAAAAAAATGTACATTGTGATCCCTATATGGGGCTCACAGTCTACATAAAAAAAAAACTCCAATTTCACTTAAAACTAATTCAATATAATAAAATGTGGCATGCTAGAAAAACCTATGACAGCACTTATACAATTCACAATACAACCACTATGTGATCACATATAGAATAGACTAAATTTTGCATAATCGTGTTGTTTATAAAAGTTAGTCATCATGGGATACAGATATCTGGACATGTTCAACCAAAAGGAAATAAAAGAAGGACATATCTGTATCTGTTGTGAAAAGATGGCAGTGTTGGAATCTCGGTATATCTACCCCAGGTTTCTGGTGTGTGTGTGTGGTCTAGTGCGGTCTAGAGTAGGCCTCAGCTCCAGGTTTTAGTCCTTGGCTCCATACTGGTCCAGAAAAGGGCTGCAGACCCTGCACTCCAGGGCAGATCCAAGGAGAGTGATAGCAGACATCTGGATCTGTCTTGTAAACCTGAGTCCGGTGAGACAATTTCATGCTTGTTTTGTTCCTGTGGCTGGTAATCAGCCACATGTATACTGTGTTTCCCCGAAAGTAGGTCACCCCCCGAAAGTAAGGCATGGGGGGGGTTGAATTGCCTAATATAAGTCACCCCCTGAAAATAAGACATGCCCAAAAATCATTGCAGCCAGCTGAACACTGTGCAATGTGCTCCGTGTGCACAGGAGAGCCAGCTGCTACCTCTGCTGTTGTATCCACTGTCCATGCTGCTGTAGGATGAGCTGGGAGATAAATCCAAAAGGAAAAGGGAATGGGAAAAAAACACAGCAAAAAAGTCGCTTTGGACACAATTCTAACTCACTGAAAATTCAGTCCAGTAAATGCAACAAAGCAAGGCAATCAATTGGAAAAGAAAAAAGAAGGAAACACTCACTGTTGTGAAGGAATTACTGCGCAGAGCATCCACATTGATTCCCCTGGCTGGGAATGTGATATCACCAAGGAATACGTAAAGAAGTTGGAGTCCAGCAATCCTTCTATGTATTAAAATCCGTTACATTTATTTAGTATATAAAATTAAAAATAGCAGGTTCAGTCAAAAAAAACAATTTAGTGCAGTATCTGATGGAATAGCGCTGAAGGGTGTATTAGCGCTGGTGTCACTGACGCGTTTCGAGAGTAGGTTCTCTCTTAATCATAGTCACTATGATTCCTGAGCTGGGAGATGCCCTCTGTGCACATGCTGTGGGGAGTCAGCTCTCCCAGCTCATCCCAGAGGCAGAATCTGGCATACAGCAGAGGACACGGAGCACAGAGCACAGCATCCAGCCGGCTGCAATGCCAGTGAAATGAGGCTCTCCGGAACAACCGCCGGAAGCATCGCTAAGCCCCGACGCTGCCGGGATGAACAGCAGCACCAGTGCTGCTATGAAGATGGGGAAGGTCAGTAGGATACCTTCCCCATCCACCCCTACACTACCTACAACCGGCAGTCATGCCGGCGCTCCACTAAGGAAGTACCGGCATGACTGCCGGTTGTGTAAGCCGATGGCAGGTCAGGTAATGGAGGGGGTGTACATCTCACCCAGACTACTAAGGTGGGTGAGATGAGAAAACTCCAGAAAGAACGTTTCTCAGCAGATAATTTTGTCTGCTGCGGGTTATTTCAAAGTTCTGGTTATTGGGCTGCATTTTTAGAAATGACAGGTAGGTTGGCAGTGGGACCTGTCATTCCACCCTCCTCCAGTCCACACTTTGGGGATGTTCCGGCAGCGACTCAGCTGTTGAGAGTCTCCTCGTCAAGGAGGCTTAAGAAGTCAGCTCCAGCAGCAGACTGGGGGCAGAGCTTGGCTGGAGAGCCAACAGAGAGGTCATATTTTTGGAGCTGTGTCCTGAATGATTCTACTGGATTTTGGATTTCTGTTATTCTAGGTGAGGTAACCTATTCTATGTTTAGTTAGAGCCTGGCCGGGCAGGGATTTATTTTTGTATTGTTTCCTTTTGTTGCTGCACTAACTTTTTTTTGAATGAAAATAAACTCTACCTTTGTTTTGGACTAAAGAATCTGGACTTTTGTGTCTATGCCACCCCACCTAGCAACCCCAGACCCTGGGAGTTGTCATAAGACGTCCCCCGAAAATAAGACAGGTCCTATATTTAGGATGACAATTTAATATAAGATGCTGTCTTATTTTCGGGGAAACACCGTATTTAGGTTAACTTTACTGTTTAGTTAGTTGCTGAGATGAGCAGGATTTTGTTTTGTTTTTGCCTGAAGTTAAAGGGGTTGTCCCATCACAAGGCTCCTATCTATACTGCTTGTTAATGTGGATGTAAGACTTTTCCTAAATACATTGCTTCAGCAAAACTGCTTTGTTTGTCCACTATCTTACATTATTCAATTCTTTGTGGCCACAGCCCTGACTTAGCTGCTCATGAGTCAAATGATGTATCAGCTGCTCTCAGGGGGGAGGGAGGAGGGGCTAAGTGCACGGGAGCCAGCCTATGTATCTAGCTATTCCTGTGTCTGCACCACGTGACCTAGCTTCCTGCTATCAGATAGGGGAGAGGAGCTGCTTTCATTTCTTCTGTTCTCCCAGTTATCAGGCTAGCTAATTCAGTTGTGTTTATTATGGCAGAGACAGGCAGTCTCTGTATGTAACAGAATGGAGTTGCTGCTGCCTGTACTTCATAGTCCAATATTGGTGGGCGGAGCTACACGCTAATTTGGGGGCGGGGCTAAACAGCAGGTTGCATGTGAAACCCCACCCATCAAATGATGCAAGAAACCAGGAAGAAAGAAGATTTTACAGCAGTAAAGACTGATGAGTATGCGACGTGGGAATACCCCTTTAAGACTGTATTTTATTTTTCTCATTTTGTGCCTGAAGTCAAGGTTTATTTATTTTCCTGTTTTTTTTTCCTAAATAAACCTATTTTCTGCCTTTTTTGTGTGTGTTCCTGTTTTTGACTGTTTGGGTTTGCGCCTTTAGTACTACTGAGCTAACTTCCCCACACTGTGTATGACATGACATCTCAATACACTTGTGATTTATGGTCCTCACATTTTTTTTCTTTCGGTCTAGAAAGATCTGTTATTTTTGCTGTCTGTAGTGGCTCATTATGGGTTAGGAATCCAGTAAGTGGAGTGACTCAATGATAGGCAGCATCCTCAGTTTATTCCACAATAGCTGTCACTCATTAGGACCGCCCTCTGGACTCCTAAGTAAAGACTGAGCAGAGATTTAATCGAATAAATAAAAACTTATCCTGAATCTTTTCCTATAAGTCTATATCAGTCTGTTCTGCTTTTCCTGCTTTATGACATGTATCTGGCAGATCTGATTGCATATTTATTGAGACAGTGCTATAGTACTATACTATAGATGTATAAACTACAGGTCTATAATACATTCTTACATTGATGGAGATATTATGCACTTTGCTTAGTAATAGTAACTGCTCTGATCTCAGGGAGTGAAACAAGTACACGGAGCCATTCTTTGCTTTTCCCTTTGATAAATTGTGCTAATTCAGTCTTATAATTAATATTGGCATCTGAAGTGACTTCTTAAGTTGACAATAGTAATTACAGACAGCTCAATGAATGACTGGATCAGTCTGTATGGATTCAGAAGGTTTTCCTATTTATGCAGTTAACTCTGTCAATAAAGCGCTTTTAATTTACACGTAAACCGTACAAAAGGCGTTGTGTAAAAATAGGTACTGCTGCGATGGCTGCTAGCATCAAGTTTTAACTTGCCTCAAAGGCATTTAATGGTTTGTGTCACACCTAATATAGGCACACCATATGCATATTACACATGTGTACCCCTGGGAGTAATATGGAGTAAATATAGAAGCTACCTATCAATGAATCCTAATTACCATATACAGCCTATCTTCTATATACATAAATACAAAATAAAAACCCGGGATATCTATAGAGTGCTACTGTGTGACAGTAAAACAGAAGCCAATTGCATGCAAAAGTAAAACCAAATAATTGAGTCTTTATTGATTCCAATTGACAGTAGAAAAATAGGCGAAATGTAGGCTACACGTTTCGACGCCGAACAGGCGTCTTCCTCAGGCCTCTAAAACAATAGTAGTAGAAAATACACAGATCAGCAGATTGCCAAAACTAAAAAAAACAACATTACAATCATAGAAACAGTCTATGGTATGTTCAGAGCAGGAAACAAGCTGCAATGCCACAAACATGTTATATACAAAGTTAAAAACTGAGACAGTAGTCTTATCTTATATTTAGTCAATCAAAGGATCACATGTAGGGTAAGTCTGTAATACGTTATATCAGAGGCTGTTACTCACAGATGTCCTGAACTGTCAGAGCATGGGAATCAGCGAACCTGCGCTCCAGACAGCCAGAACGAAATAGACTACCTGGGCAACGCCTAGGCCTCGTGCATCACAGGACGCAGGCGTTTACGGGTGGATATGATTACAAGGAGGTGTATACGGGTGTGGAGGTGTATACAAGTGAGGAGGTGCGCTATATACATATATATATATATATATATATATATATATATATATATATATATATACCGACGCATACATATACATACCCATATACATACACGCACACCCACACAAAACCTCACAATTAGCAACTGATTATAAGGAGGTGTATACAGGGATAAAAGTGTATACAGGTGAGGAGGTGCGCCACATACACATACACCTATAGACGCACATATATATACACATATATATATACACACACACACACTCGCACACACACAAACACTCATAATTAGCGATGATACTCATCAGTGCTGCATATAATGATGGTTATGTTTTGATAATATTCGTGCATATATATTAAAAATGACATTAGAGCATATCACAAAGACATGGCTATGGTTATGTGAAACAATACTAAATAAATTGGATCTATAAATCAAGCAATTTAACTAAGCTAAAAAATACAAATGTACGCGTATATGAACACACACATATAAATAGTGGCATATGACAATAATAAAAGCAAGAAGGAGAGACAAAAATGGATTAATTATAAAGGTAGAAAAGGTTGAATCCCAAGGATTAACCTAATACCTAAAGCCCAGATAGGGGGATATGGAGGTCTTGTTTACAAAATAAATGGAATAACAAATGTATGATGCAGGGTTATATATATACATATATAAATTAAAAAATTAAAAAAAATCATAATTGATGTTAGAATGAAGATTCCACCACATCATTCAGACCGTGTGGATAAAGGGTGTTCAATTTATAGATCCAATAAGATTCACGTTGTCTAAGTCTTTGAAAACGGTCCGGGATGGAATCAGGTATATGTTCTATGGGCATAATTACTGTGTTGCTAAAATTGCAATTATGCATTACTCTGTAGTGGGCAGATACAGTATGCTTCTGGTACCCTTTATTGATGTTAGCCCTATGCCCGTTTACCCTACAATGGAATGGTTGGATGCGTCCAATATATTGGAGATTGCACGGGCATTCAAGTAAATAGATTACATATTTGGTGGTACTGTTAAGTATAGTCTGTATCTGAAATGTTTCTTGGGTTATGTTAGATTTGAATGATATTGCTTTATGGTGTATGTTCTTGCAGCATAAGCACCGGGTGTGTCCACATTTGTACACTCCTGGTGCTGTTAGGGAAAATGTCATATTCAGAGGTTTAGGGTTGCAGAGCCTGCTGGGGGCGAGAATGTTCCGCAAGGTGGTCGACCTTCTAAAGGTGACCCTGGGATGAGCGGGGAGGGCTCGATTGAGGAATGGGTCACTACGTAAGATGTTCCAATGTTTGGTTAATATTGCTTTGATCTGTTTGTGGTCTGAATTAAAGGTTGTAATGAAGTATGTTCAGCCTCCATAGTTGGCAAGCATACCTCTTGCAATGCACCCCATTCAGCATCCATAGTTGACAAGTATACCCCTTGCAATGCACCCTACTCAGCCTCCATACTTGGCAATGCACATGAATACATTTCTTCCCTTCTGATTCACAGCGACCCATGAAAAACAAAATTGTTGACATGGATGCGAAAATAAAGCTCTCACCATTTTGAACATATTGGGACAGATTAATAGTGAGTGCCAGGATTTATATTTTTTTTTTTTTTTGGCATAAATACACTGGAAAACTATGCTGTTTAAGACAAATGCCATATTTTTGACTCATTCAGTAAGGATTTCAGACACTTGTCTTAGAACTTATTGTATGCACACATGCTATATTATACAGCAGCTATGCTTCAGAAAGGGAGATAAGAAGACCTTCACTTGCGGCCTTTCCGTACCTCGATAAATGACTTGGGAACCCAAAAAGGCGTCCATCGGATTTCCGCCTGAAAAATTTTCTCTCTGTATTTTTCAAGCGGAATGGTGGACAGATTTCCCAAATAGTCGCACAATACTAGTGTGACCGTAGCCTTAGCTGTACAACCTCAATCCACTGCAGTAGAGACACTGTGCTTGGGTATATATGGAGTACTAGTAATCATAAATCTGGGACATGTCATCCACAGCAACTTTTTTCATACAATATACATTTTTCCTTTCTTATATTTTTTCTTCGCTCTACATATCCCAATACCTGTGGTGCAAGATGACTAACTTTTGCAACATTTTGTCATGAGATGTCTATCCAGTATGTGTTTATATATGGCCAACTCTGTTGTTGTGTTGCAAGTTATAGCCTGATAATGAGTGGTAACAAGCCAAATATATTATGAGTTTTCAAAAAATTTTAGGTTTGGCCAAACTAGGGTTTTTTGGATATTATACTCTACGGAGTTGTGGACAAACAATAAACAGCTTACAGTATACTCATCTTTCCTCATCTCTCCAGGGCTCTGCCATGGCATCCAGTTTTGTGTATTGTATCTTCTGGCTTCCTGGGTGATTTCAGCAGCTTCGAGGGAAAACAATCTGGAAATATGGAAAAATCTGGAAATCTGTAAATTGTCCTGCAGTGTCGCTTTTAAAGCTCAAATATTAAATGTCAATTATTTCTTCATAATTTTGCCTCTTCCAATTTAACAGGGCATGGTCTGTGTGAATATACACCATATAATATAAAGGTATATATTTAGCAGGGTATTTTCCATTCAGTAAAATTTGTGAAAAAATGTTGTTAATCTGTATGGACGTATCCTAAAATCAGGAAAGAATAAGGTAGTAGAATATCAAATGCACAATGTATGACTTCTGTTTGGGGTAGCTGTCACATTCCTCACCTTTTACAAGATCCCTGGTTGCAGTCAGGCAATGGAAATATTCCTTGCTTATGCCTGGTTCACATCTGCATTTGGTAATCCGTTCGGTGAGTGTGCATGGGGATCCCCAGAACGGACTACTGAACACATTGGCAAGTGGTTTGCAGTGAAAGCACACAGACCCCTTAGACTATAATGGGATCTGTGTGCTTTCCGCGTGGTGTCCGCATGAGTCATGCGAACAGGAAAGTAATTCATGAAGTACACTTCTCTCTGCATGTTCCGTGCGGACACCGTGCGGAAAGCACACAGACCCCATTATAGTCTATGGGGTCCATGTGCTCTCATAAGCTCTCCTCTAGCCAATGCGTTTGGTATTCCATTCGGGGGGTCCCCAAGCAGACTCCCCGAATAGATTACCAAACACAGATGTGCACTAAGCCTTATAGTCAAAGACTAGTGACCTTGAGTGACCTAGTGCTGCTCACACAGATATGCGGTACAGACCATCAAGAAAGCGCTTTGGTACAACTAATAAGCCCTGAATCTATCAGCAATACTAGGTCAGGACAGGTTTGCCTGAGAGCAAGTAGAAATAATATTGTTCAGCTTTTGATGTTCATGAACATAAGGGCTAATGGTAAAATAAATGTGTGCGTGTTCTCTAGATTTACTGGCCTGAACATGGGAGAGAGAATGCTGGGAGAGAAAATGATAGCGTAATAGTTATCTATGCTGCTAGTAGTCCCTGCCTCCCAGCGACATACTGTCATATAGTAAATATAGTACAGGACAATATGTTGCTGGGAGTAGATCGTGGACCCACTGGGTCACCCAAATGGTTCTTGCTTGGGCCATTCCCAAGGGTGCTACTTAAAGGGTTTTCTGGGCAAAAAAATTTTTTGTTTTTTTTGTTAAATGTCTGTTAGTTCTATTAATGGGTTAAGAAATGCACCCATATACCTTTAGCCATGTTTTGAGTGATTTCTGGGTGTCTCTGGAAGCTCCTGCATTTGTTTACTCGGTTCAGCTTCCTGCTATATAACTTCCACACTAACCCCCCCCTCCTTCCTCTCTCTCTCCCTCCCTCCCACACAGCCCCTTCCTGTCTCTCTAGCTATCCCGCCCTTCCCTACCTACTCAGCCCAACCCCCAACACCATTATATCCTTACCTTCCACGCCTCTTCCTGGAGGACGGCATATGTTTCTTTGCTAATTCTGCTGGTGCACGCTCTTCTCCAGGACTGCTCTGTTCCCTATAGCGATGATCCAATTCTACTGCACATGGTGGCAGCAGTGTGAGAAGAGTGCACCTGTAGAATCAGTCAAGAAGGAGGGGCCGTCCAAAAGGAAGAATTGTGGAAGGTAAGCATAATGCGGTGTATGGAAGGGGACAGTAGTAGTGTTGATTAGAGATGAGCGAATACCATTCGATCGAATAGTAAGGTATTCGAGATATTCGATTCCAATCGAATACTATGTGCTAAACGCACTAAATATTTGTACGCCCTCCCACCTTCCCTGGTGCTTTTTTTGTACCAATAACTTTGCAGGGGAGGTGGGACAGGAAGCAGGAAAACGTAGGCATCGAAAAAATATAGGAAAAAGCCATTAGCTGGCTAAATCAGGTGACCTCAGATTCATAAGAATAGTGTCAGCCATATTCTCAGTTGCGGTTTGGAGAGATAGGGAGAGACATCTGCTGAGGGTCAGAGAGAATTGTAGCTTCTGTTAGGCAGGAAAACTGAACAACTACAGATCTTTTCAGAGCTATACTGCAGGGAAGAGGAGATATACAACTCCAGTATATCAATTCAACCTGCCAAAATATCCCAAAGGCCCTTTTTTTATACTGGTATACAGTATACAACTGTCCCATAGGGGTCAGCAGAAACCTTTATACTCACATAGGGTATATAGGATCCCATATACGCTCAATCCAGCTTTCCTCGGTGTATATCCCAAAAAAAACTAAGTGGTATACAGCAAATCTGTCAGTCCATATACGCTCAATCCAGCTTTCCTCGGTGTATACCCCCCAAAAAAACAAAGTGGTATACAGCAAATTCGTCAGTCCATATATGCTCAATCCATCTTTCCTCGGTTTATACCCCCCAAAATACCTAAGTGGTATACAGCAAATTCGTCAGTCCATATACGCTCAATCCAGCTTTCATCGGTGTATACCCCCACAAAAACCTAAGTGGTATACAGCAGTTGGGTGGGGCGGCCTACCTCGTCTCCCCACCCAACATTCCTGGCAGGGGTTCTGAACCACCACCCTCCTCCTCCTCCGCCATAACATCGACCCCAGCTACCTGCTGGAAACACTGCAGCACTGGCATGGGGAGACGTCAGCAGGCTATGCTGAAGCTCATCAGCTTGGGGAACAGACAGCACACTGCCTCCGAGGTGAGGGATGCCCTCCTCGATGAGACGTCAATATAGTTTTCGCCGCTGTACCTGGGCCCAGGCATGGTCGTGTGTGATAATGGCCGGAACCTGGTAGCGGCTCTGGAGCTTGCCAGCCTCCAAAATGTTCCATGTTCCATGTAGTCGCTGCTAGCCTCAAAACAGTCCAGCAATGCCTACATCTGCCCAAACACCGGCTGTTGTGCGACGTCACCACACGCTGGAACTCGACGTACCACATGTTGAGCAGAGTGTGTGAGCAGCAGAGACCCTTGATGGAGTACCATCTCCAGAACCCAAGGGTCCTGAAAGTCAGCTCCCACAGTTTCTGCACCATGAGTGGCCATGGATGACAGGCTTATGTGAGATACTTTGCGTCTTTGAGGAGTCCACCAAGAGGGTCAGCTGTGACGACGCACTAGTGAGTGTAACCAGCCTGCTCCTGTGTGTGATGCGAGAATCGCTCATCGCCATCAGGGATAACGCATTGCACACTGAGGAGTCGGGCATAGGAGCAGAACCATCCTGGCAGGATAGTTAGTGCACACTCCTGTCTGCTTCACAGTGTATAATGACGGAGGAAGAAGAGGAGGAGGATGACGAAGTGGCAGATGATCTCATTGTCATACAGGAGGCTAGCGGGGAAGTTCAGTGTGTCCCATTGCTGCAGCGCGGATGGGGCGAAAGGGAGGAGGAGGAAGAAGATGAAATGGAAAGTGACCATTCCAGTGGGGGCAGCGAAATCATGCCAAGTAACACTCTGGGACACATGCACACATGGCTGAATTCATGTTGGGGTGCTTTTCAAGTGAGAAACACATTGTCAAAATCATGGAGAGCAACCAATACTGGATTTTTGCAATCCTTGACCCCCAGTATAAAAATAACATCTCAACTTTTATTCCGGTAGAGGGGAGGGCCAATCGCATTAATGATTGCCACAAGCAACTGGTGCGGAATATGATGGAAATGTTTCCATCAACTCTCATTGGCGACAGAGAGGAGAGTTTCTCCAAGAGGCTAACAACTGCATCTGGTCCACACCCGGCAGGGGAACACTTACCAAGGTCTGGGACATGTTAATGGCACCCCCTCGCCAAACTGCCTTCATTGAGGGGCCTAGTGTCACCAGGAGGGACAAGTATAGGCGCATGTTGCAGGAGTACCTGGCCGACCACAGCCCTATCCTCTCTGATCCCTCTGCGCCCTACACTTATTGGGTCTCCAAGTTGGATTTGTGGCTGGAACTTGCGCTTTATGCCTTGGAGGTCCTTTCCTGCCTGCTGCCAGCGTGCTATCGGAAAGGGTCTTCAGCACAGCCGGTGGTATCATCACCGATAAGTGCAGCCAGCTGTCAGCTGACAGTGCTGATCGGCTGACTTTCATCAAAAGGAACAGCCACTAGATTGACCCATCATTTACATGTCCACCAGTGTCAAGCACCCCAACATGAAGTTCCATGTGTGTGCTCAACCTCTCCAGTTCCTCCACCATCAGCGTTGCACAATTCTGCTCCTACTAGGCTCAATCCACCCTAATTCCCCGAAACTCTGCTAATTAGAGGCTCAATCCCCCCTGATTCCCTGAAACTCTGCTGGTTAGAGGCTCAATCCACCCTAATTCCTCAAAACTCTGCTGGTTAGAGGCTCAATCCACCCTAATTCCCCCAAACTCTGCTGGTTAGAGGCTCAATCCACCCTAATTCCCCCAAGCTCTGCTGGTTAGAGTCTCAATCCACCCTAATTCCCAAAAACTCTACTGGTTAGAGGTTAAATCCACTCTAATTCCCCCAAACTCTGCTGGTTAGAGGTTCCACTCACCAAAAAGGCCAAAAACTAAGCTGGTTACAGGCTCCACTTCAAAAACAGGGCCAAAAACGAAGCTGGTTAGAGGCTCCATTCCAACAAAAGGGCCAAAAACTAAGCTGGTTAGAGGCTCCACTCACAAAAAGGGCCAAAAACTGAACTGGTTAGAGGCTCGACTCCAACAAAATGGCCAAAAACTAAGCTGGTTAGAGGCTCTATTCCAACAAAAGGGCCAAAAACTAAGCTGGTTAGAGGCTGCACGCCAACAAAAGGGCCAAAAACTAAACTGGTTTCAGGCTCCACTTCAACAAAAGGGACAAAAACTAAGCTGGTTAGAGGCTCCAATTACAAAAAGGGCCGAAAACTAAGATAGTTAGAGGCTCCACTCACAAAAAAAGGGCCAAAAACTAAGCTGGTTAGAGGCTCCACTACAAAAAAAAGGGCCAAAAACTAAGCTGACTAGAGGCTCCACTCCAAAAAAAGGGCCAAAAACTAAGCTGGTTAGAGGCTCCACTCAAAAAAAAAAAAGGCCAAAAACTAAGCTGGTTAGAGGCTCCACTCCAACAAAAGGGCCAACAACTAAGCTGGTTAGAGGCTCCACTCACAAAAAGGGCCAACAACTAAGCTGGTTAGATGCTCCACTCCAAAAAAAGGAAAAAACAATGTCTATACAAGACTGGATCACTTAAATATTAAATAATTTTATTGAAAAAATAAAAACAGCACAGCTGTATGTAATAATAATAAAATTGCAATACATGAGGGAGGATGATTATAACCCAAAAAGAAGAAGTACAAAGCCAGGTGGTGGGAGGCACTATATGATGGTAAGGCTAAAGTATACAATGTAATTATACTAAGTAAGGTGCTACATTCAATACAAAAGCAACAACATGAAGTGTTAAACATGTGACCAATGGATACAACATAATACACATAGTGAAGTAGTAAATATAAGAACACATGTGAAAGCTGATAAAAAATAATGTGACCAACCAAGTAAATGAAATACAATACAAGTGAAAGTATATGATAAGAGCCAATGCCTACCCGTGCCACCTGGGGACCCGACGCGCGTTTCACCTTACTCAGGCTTCGTCAGGGGATGTCACTCCAAAAAAAGGACCAAAAACTAAGCTGGTTAGAGGCTCGACTCAAAAAAAGGTCCAAAATATAAGCTGGTTAGAGGCTCCACTCACCAAAAAGGCAAAAAACTAAGCTGGTTAGAGTTTCCACTCACCAAAAAGACCAAAAACTAAGCTGGTTAGAGGCTCAATCCACCCAAAGGGCCTACAACTATGCTGGTTAAAGGCTCAACTCACCATAAGGGCCCAAAGTTCTGCTGGTTGAATACTCAACTCACCATACAGGCCTAACATTCTGCTGGTTAAAGACTCTACTCACCCAAAGGGCCTAACATTCTACTGGTTGAAGGCTCAACTCACCATAAGGGCCTAACATACTGCTGGTTAAAGGCTATACTCACCCAAAAAGGGCCTAACATTCTGCTGGTTAAGGGCGCAACTCACCATAAGGGCCTAACATTCTTCTGGTGCAAGGCTTAACTCAATTAAAGGTGCAACGTTTAGATGGCTTCTTTCCAAACCGAGTGTGATTCCTTTTGGTAAGATCTGATGGATGTTTCCAGCCCTGATTATCCTGGTTGATCGTGTTCAGTAATGAGGCCAGCTCAGCATGAGGATCTTGTACGTTAGGTTGTCCATGCCCACTAATATGCATGAAGACTCGATCACAGTAAATGTTCTTATTTTTCTCCAATTCAATCTCTGAATGAACTGCTCTGAAAGATGGCCTAGGCACTGCTGCAATGGCAATCACTGGGTTTTCCTGTTCTGGTTCCAAAGAATCTTGTATCTTACTTGAGGAAGAGACAATCTTAGGCTGACTGCTGGTTGCTTGTGCTGCAGCATTTGGAGTTGGGTCTGTCAGCCTTGTGATGAACTCCTCACACACACACATACACAATGACAGTTCAGGGTGGGTACTGTTGGATTTCCCATTGCCTATTCCATCTGTGGCTGTCATGGGCAACGTGATTTAAAAGGGTGCTTGGTAATGTTTCTTTAGCTTAAAATTTGAGTTTCTGTCCGTACAATTGGGGAAGAAAGAAGGTTTCCAGGTATTTTCCCACTTTGATAGAGGTTGGAAAGTGTGTAGTTGATAGGCTGTGATAGTGGGGTAAAACTGTGACTTGGGTGTGTTACATGCCCCCAGATATGCTTCCCCTGTTGTCCCAGTTGCATTCCAGAGGTGTTGGCATCATTTGCTGAGATGTCATAGTGGACTTGGTGACCCTCTTGAGTCGAATAGCGGTTTCCCCTGAAACAAACATTTTTTCCCCACAGACTATAATGGGATTCAATATTCGTTCGAATAGTCGAATATTGAGGGTCTATTCGAATCGAATATTGAATATTTCACTATTTGCTCATCTCTAGTGATGATCTGTTTCCGGAAATGGGAAAACGGATGGTCACCAGATAATCAGAAAATGTCCCTGGGGCAGTCACATGACCACCCTAGGGATATGAGTAAATATACATTTTTGATTAATTATGTTATTTAGAATGTAGGCGGCTGTTTAGATTAGTGGCTTTATCCCGGACAACCCCTTTACGTAGCCTCCCTGATTTTCACTCTTTAACTGCTTTGCAGCAGGGAGGCCACCAGGTCCCAGTGTAGGAGAGAGCTGACCAGGGACAAGACTAACTTTGCTACAGACCACTAAAGGGACTGATAGAACGAGGTAAGGTGCAGGCCAAGGCGTCATTAACAGGTATCATTCAGGACTCGATAAATGGACTGGTGCGGTGTCAGGATAAGCTAAGGTCAGCAACAAGTATTAGGTAGATCAGGAAGGTCCAGAAGATGTAGGGTCAGGACAAGCGAAAGGTGGTAACTAGTATCAGGCAGGTTTGGATAAGCAGACAGATGGGATGAAGCCAAAAGTCAATACATGAATTAACTGACCCAAAAATGGCTCTTAATGGAATAAGCTATGCCATGAATCTACAAACTGATCAGGCGCCATATTGAGGGAGGAGCGGCTATATATAGGCAGAGGATGCCTGGGATAAACTGGGAAAGGCCCACAGATGTGCAAATTACATGGAGGAAGGGTGCACTCATCTTATGGAAAGAACAAGGTGCAGCAGCTAAAGAAATACAGAGAAGCGGGAACTACACAGTGTGAACCAGAGGTAATCTGGCAG
This sequence comes from Leptodactylus fuscus, assembly GCF_031893055.1. Taxonomy (NCBI): domain Eukaryota; kingdom Metazoa; phylum Chordata; class Amphibia; order Anura; family Leptodactylidae; genus Leptodactylus; species Leptodactylus fuscus. The sequence continues at coordinate 40,961,931 of NC_134269.1, forward strand.
GCGCTTTTACTGGAAAAGACAATATGACAAGCAGATGCAAGCTGCAATTCTAATTCTGATGTATGTATAAACTGATATAGACATGATACTAGCCAAGGCAGACAAACATTCATGTACATATTCATTTAGAATATTTGCAGAATGTAAATAATAACATACAGAAAGTGACAACAGTGACAATTTTGCACATTAATCCAGATTTGTTACATTCCATGGCTTCTTAGTTTACCGCATTATGATTGACTGTTTTGACATACATCTTAATAAAAGTCTTCTAATTAGTAATTGGCATTTATTCATCATAATTAAAAATGAAAACTACCGAGAGTATCAATGTGAACATCAGATTCTGTAAGGAATTGTAGCAAAACATACCAGGCTGAATCATAGGTCTATACTCAAGGGGGGCTGCAAATTACCGTTTTGAGGAAATACTGCACCATATTGTGTTGATGTCGTAGTAATGCGCCTGGATATTTATTTCTAGATTTGTTTCGGGGCTCAGTTCTGGGTCCGCTGTTATTTAACTTATATATTAATGATATAGAAGATGGGATTAATAGCACTGTCTCTTTGCAAAGAACAACAAGTTATGTAGCACAGTGCAGTCTATGGAGGATGTGCGGAGGTTGAGGATTGGACAGACTGAGTGTTTGGACATGCACTTGGCAAATGAGGTTCAATGTGGATAAATGTGAAGTTATTACCTGGGAAAAGTAATCTACAACTAATATATGTCCTATAGGGGAGATATAGCAGGAAAAGTGACTGGTGGAGAAGGACCTGGTTGAACTTGTAGACCATTAACTGAATAGTAGCATACAATGTCAGTCGCTTCTAAGGCCTGCAGGATATATATATATATATATATATATATATATATATATATATATATATATATATATATTAGAGATGAGCGAGTAGTGTTCGATCGAGTAGGTGGAAGACGGAAGACGCCGCGGGGGCGCTGCGCCGGGAGAAGACTTCAAGGGGAAGATTTGCTATATAGCTATTGAAGCTGATCGTAGACCAGCCTCAATAGCTAGGTCAGCAAGATATTGTCATGTATTAAAAGAAGTATGGACTCGTGTGTTAGGGATGTAATATTACCACTATATAAATCATTTTTGATTTCCCCATCTGGAATAAGCAGTTCAGTTATGGGTACAAGTTCATAGAACGGATGTCGTAAAGGACAACAAAACTGATAAAGGGCATGGAGGACCTCTATTATGAGAATAGATTAATACATCTTGGAGAACCAAGCATGGATGTCCCGTGGATGCAGGCACAGTCTAATCCTTCTATCTCATCATGTAATACCAAACAGACTGGATGATGTAGAGATCAGGGCTCTGTGAGGGCCATATTATCACTTCCAAGACTCCTCCTCCAAAGGGCAGTCATGCCAAATATTAATGGGATTTACATTTATTTTTTTCTTAATTCACTTAGTCTTGTTATTTGACAAAAATCATATATTAAGCTTAACCATTATTCTATTCTTGCAGCATTTTTTTGCACTTTTGTGGTGTTGAACTTTAATGAAGATGCGTCTAGAAAACCAAAGCAGTGGGCCAATGAATCTGAGGACAACACAACTCCCTTCAACCTTCTTTATCAGAAACAGATATAAAAATGAGATAATTTAGTAGAATTTTTAGCAGTTATAAGACCTCTAGCCTTTAAGAATACAGACGCATCTGGCCTGACGGTATCTATTAATTGCACTTGATAAAGGGCTGAGTTAGAGACTGAAACGCGTCGTGCCATCCCGTAGTGTTACTTCCAAAATGAAGATTTTCCAATGAGAAACCTCCTGGTCTGTGACGTCCTTCTCCTACCAGTCAGCGCAGATTCCTTGTTTTATGGACCTCAGGGTCCTCGAGTTGTCCTTTTTAAGAATACAGAGTTTGAGTAGCCATTAGACCAGTCATTAAAGTTCAGTCTTATTGGTGAAACTGGTTGGTTCCAACAATACCATTTTCTAAAATTTTATTTTTATAAAATCTTTAAAACAAAAAGTTAAAAAGTAGGAACATTTGGTTACCCGTGAAAATCCGTCCAAAGTTATTCCACGAAGATTTTATTATATTATTCACAATATGTTATTTAAAATGTCATTGTGTTCAAGCAATACAAATGGTGAAGTTCTCTTCTCCGATAAAGTGTATCTTTTATCATCTATAGGAGGTTTGCTGTCTCCAGTCTCTGTGCAATGAAGTTTAGAAGTGAGATTATCTAAGGCTTTTTGTCAATGTTTCCTGTGATATTCTTATATTTAGACAATGCATGACACCTTTTAATTTGTATAATAGGCTTCTGTATGCTATCTTATGTATTAACACTGTACAGTCTCATGCACTGCATGTGCATTCATCCTACTGCTCACCTGCCCATAATGTGTCACTACCCCATCTTGGTCCCAGCATCTCTATTATGTAGCCAGAAGAATTAAGCAGTGGGATCCTTTGTGTTGTATAGTCCTGAGGGCCAGCCCTTGGCCCATATTATTCCTTTGAGTTCCCTCATTTACAATGTATGTCTGTTCTTCTATCAAAGCTTGGAACGACAGTCTCTTTAAATAGGCATTATCACATAAGCCATCGGAACGGTGTATCCGTTGCCGCTAAAGAAGGACACCATATAACCCACAGAAAGGTCTGGCAGGACTATATACCTTTAAAGTGTCTTTTTTTCATCGCTCTTTGTGAATAGAAAAGCAAAAGAAAAGTTTTAGGCATCGAAACGAAACTTAAAAAAAAATCCCTAATTATTAGTCTCTCCCCATGACCCTTAGATGTGATTCTTCTGGTCACCATGAGGTTCTGTTAGAAGAGGTCTGCTCGGAAGAGATGTATTGTCAGGGCGGATATTGAAATGCCTGACACCAACCTTGTAGTTTTATATTCACATTCACTTTTTGAAACTTGACTTTTGCCGTCGGCCATGATCCACCTTGGCATTTTCATTGACTTCTTTCTTTAAACTGCTATTGTTAAGGAATACTGCGTACGTAAGCGGCTCTTAAGTCTACAAAAGTTTAGTTAGGAGTGAGGTTACAGCAAAAACAGATTAGAGAAACGTGACCATGGAGGCTAGAAAAAGCTCATGTCCTAAAAACCCTTTCCGTGACGCAGACATTATTCATTTTTGTGTTTTCATTTTTTTATTCCCATTCCAAAAGCCATAACTTCTCATTTTTCCATTTATTTAGTTCTCTTTAGGTTCGATTTTTGCGTAACAAGTTATACTTAACCCTTTCCCACCGATGGCATTTTTTGATTTTCGTTTTTCGTTTTTGACTCCCCTCCTTTTAAACCCCATAACTTTTTTATTTCTCCGCTCCCAGAGACATATGAGGTCTTAATTTTTGCGGGACAAATTTTTCTTCATGATGCCACCATTAATTATTCTATATAATGTACTGGGAAGCAGGAAAACATTCATAATGGGGTGGAATTTGAATAAAAATTCCGTACCGCTATTCTCTTATGGGTTTTGTTTTTACAGTAAAAATGGTTATGTTTGCTTTATTCTCCGGGTTGGTAATTGTCATGGTGATACAAAATGTATATAGTTTTTCTCATGGTTTAATAACTTTTAAAAAATTCAACATTTTGAACAAAAAAAAAGCTTTGACTCACCATATTCTGACACCTGTATTTTTTTTATTTCAGTGTACGGAGTTGTAGAAGGTGTATTTTTTGCGGGACAATATGCAGTTTTTATTGATACCATGTTGGGGAATGTATGATGCTTTGATCACTTTTTATTCAATTTTTTTAGGAAGGCAGTCTATGTATTGCAGTCTATAGCAGATTCCCTATTAGTAGTCACTTTACTATGGCAAACCTGGGAGCCTTCAGAAGTCTCCTGGCAACAGTGAAGGGGCAGCTTCTATGATCACGACATGGCGAGCCCCGTTACCAAACTTGATTAGTGAAAGTTACCACTAGGATGCTGTGGTCGCGAGAATAATGCTCGTCAGAGTCATCTCAGATCAGGGGCAATGCTTCCAGGTCCCTGCTGTGTGCAACAGCACAGACCTGGTGGCTAGTGCGTTCGTTCTGCGTCCACCATACTTATTCATATATGTACTTCCTTGTGCATGTATGGGTTAAGCCAAGTTTCTGGCAACCAATAATTACAGTATATTCTTACAATTAATATCACTCTCATAGAAGAATCTGCATAATGATATACACTCACCGGCCACTTTATTAGGTACACCTGTCCAACTGCTCGTTAACACTTAATTTCTAATCAGCCAATCACATGGCGGCAACTCAGTGCATTTAGGCATGTAGACATGGTCAAGACAATCTCCTGCAGTTCAAACCGAGCATCAGTATGGGGAAGAAAGGTGATTTGAGTGCCTTTGAACGTGGCATGGTTGTTGGTGCCAGAAGGGCTGGTCTGAGTATTTCAGAAACTGCTGATCTACTGGGATTTTCACGCACAACCATCTCTAGGGTTTACAGAGAATGGTCTGAAAAAGAAAAAACATCCAGTGAGCGGCAGTTCTGTGGGCGGAAGTGCGTTGTTGATGCCAGAGGTCAGAGGAGAATGGCCAGACTGGTTCGAGCTGATAGAAAGGCAACAGTGACTCAAATAGCCACCCGTTACAACCAAGGTAGCTAGAAGAGCATCTCTGAACGCACAATACGTCGAACTTTGAGGCAGATGGGCTACAGCAGCAGAAGACCACACCGGGTGCCACTCCTTTCAGCTAAGAACAGGAAACTGAGGCTACAATTTGCACAAGCTCATCGAAATTGGACAATTGAAGATTGGAAAAACGTTGCCTGGTCTGATGAGTCTCAATTTCTGCTGTGACATTCGGATGGTAGGGTCAGAATTTGGCGTCAACAACATGAAAGCATGGATCCATCCTGCCTTGTATCAACGGTTCAGGCTGGTGGTGGTGGTGTCATGGTGTGGGGAATATTTTCTTGGCACTCTTTGGGCCCCTTGGTACCAATTGAGCATCGTTGCAACGCCAAAGCCTACCTGAGTATTGTTGCTGACCATGTCCATCCCTTTATGACCACAATGTACCCAACATCTGATGGCTACTTTCAGCAGGATAATGCGCCATGTCATAAAGCTGGAATCATCTCAGACTGGTTTCTTGAACATGACAATGAGTTCACTGTACTCCAATGGCCTCCACAGTCACCAGATCTCAATCCAATAGAGCATCTTTGGGATGTGGTGGAACGGGAGATTCGCATCATGGATGTGCAGCCGACAAATCTGCGGCAACTGTGTGATGCCATCATGTCAATATGGACCAAAATCTCTGAGGAATGCTTCCAGCACCTTGTTGAATCTATGCCACGAAGAATTGAGGCAGTTCTGAAGGCAAAAGGGGGTCCAACCCGTTACTAGCATGGTGTACCTAATAAAGTGGCCGGTGAGTGTATGTGACATGTAGTGATCTCTAAAAAACAACTTTATCTGTCCTAAATCATAGTGAATGGGGCCCCCCACCGGGCTCCACATGTAACTGCTATTTTAGCAGTCTGCCTCTCTGATTTTCTGTTCTCCTGACAGACCAAATCAATAGAGAACCAGCATTAGTGTGAACATGGCGTAAATTTAATGGAAATCAACACAACTAATGATAATCAGCTTTTGAATTGTCGTCCAACAGAACTACTAAAAAAATTTAATGAAACAAAAATTGACAAACATGATGGTACCTATTGAAAAAATTGAATAGAATTCTGGGCAACGTGTCTGCAAGGAATCAACTGAATAGCCAGTGGTGGTCTGGAGCCAGAGCCCACCTGAAATAGGCCCGCTGTTAGGCCAACACTGGAAGTCCAGCAACCAGTTCAGGAGGAGGCTGGCAACTCGCACACAACATTGCGAAGGTTCCGGCCTGCCTCCAGAGACCCAGAAGTGATGGACCTGGAAGCACAGGAGGAGGAGGGCCAACAACCTCCGCACAGCACCATGGAGGCTCCAGCCCTGCTCCTGATAGGCGGATACCCAACGGACATCCATTTTACCTTATTATAGGGATCGCTGGCCTTCACGTGTAACTACTGTTTTAGTCCGACCTTGGTCCGACTTTGGTCCGACTCTCCGTTTGTTTGGGTTCCCTGACAGATTAGAATGACTGTGACTTGCTGCTGTGCTCATGTCGATACATGGCACTCAATCGCTGCAATAGTGGACATGCCCTTTAAGCTTATAGAAAATTGATGGAAGGGAATTACAATTACAGGAGCAGAAGAAGCCTTGCTATAATATCTGATCTATGAAACATTGTCTTCTTTTGTGTACTTTTTGCCATTCCACTATTTTTACTTGCGTTTTTTTCTCTTCAAGCACAAATGTGGTTTTTCTTCTCTTACAAATGAACAGTCATCTGTAAGCCGAGCATTTCACTCTGTTTTTATGTATCTCTCCTTCTTAGGATCAATAACAATACTTCTTGATTTCAGTCCTTGATGCTTGTTAAAAAATGAAATGTTAGGTTTCTCGCCTATTCATTATAAATGGCTCAGTGCAAATGACTGAGTCAGGTATTGTCTCCGTTCAGCATTGGTGCAGATGCCTAAAATGCCATAGTCTGCCTGAAGCTGTAGAAGTCAGAGATGAGCGAATCGATTTGGCACGAAGAACGCATGGCGATGCTCATTTTATTGCATACTTCAATTTTTCATTTATAAATGAGATCCCTGCTGATAGCATGTTACCCTGCCAGCTGACGAAATATGTATGTAACGCCGGAGCCACAACTGGCTTTCAAATACATTTTAACCGGAATTTAAATATTCCTGCTAGTGGTGTACGATACTGCAAGGAGAGATCGGTGAATTGGTTTCTACCGAGCCAAGTTTGACCTCAATATTCCAAATTGCTCATTTTTCTACCAAACCAAACAATTAGAGAGTAAACTAAAATGGCTGCCACATTATACTTTGACATGAATGACATGCCCACACCAAACATCATAATGGGCATGCCCATGTGAGAATCGGTGGCCCAATCACAGGTTTTAGGGGTTACCCTAGGCCAATGATGTCACAGAAAATTCACCTGGAGATATCACCAGTAGAGTGCCTGATGCAGTGAGGAGGCCCAATAGAGGTAATGGAAGATGACTATGAATATAATTTATTTTTAACACCTCCCCATTGCCTCCAACTATTATGCTTTGGGCTCTGAAGAGACCCCAGAGTATAATAATGTCACTTACACTTTAACTTCCTTGGAGCCCTAACACTACACTACATTTTATAGATAGGTTCCTAAGAGCCCTGACAGTGTTCTACACTATGTTTTATAGATAGGTTCCTAGGAGCCCTGACAATGTTCTACACTATGTTTTATAGATAGGTTCCTAGGAGCCTAACAGTGTTCTACACTATGTTTTATAGATAGGTTCCTAGGAGCCCTGACAATGTTCTACACTATGTTTTATAGATAGGTTCCTAGGAGCCCTGACAGTGATCTACACTATGTTTTATAGATAGTTCCTAGGAGCCCTGACAGTGTTCTACACTATGTTTTATACATAGGTTCCTAGGAGCCCTGACAATGTTCTACACTATGTTTTATACATAGGTTCCTAGGAGCCCTGACAATGTTCTACAGTATGTTTTATAGATAGGTTCCTAGGAGCCCTGACAGTGTTCTACACTATGTTTTATAGATAGGTTCCTAGGAGCCCTGACAGTGTTCTACACTATGTTTTATACATAGGTTCCTAGGAGCCCTGACAATGTTCTACAGTATGTTTTATAGATAGGTTCCTAGGAGCCCTGACAATGTTCTACACTATGTTTTATAGATAGGCTCCTAGGAGCCCTGACAGTGTTCTACACTATGTTTTATAGATAGGTTCCTGGGAGCCCTGACAGTGTTCTACACTATGTTTTATACATAGGTTCCTAGGAGCCCTGACAGTGTTCTACACTATGTTTTATACATAGGTTCCTAGGAGCCCTGACAATGTTCTACAGTATGTTTTATAGATAGGTTCCTAGGAGCCCTGACAGTGTTCTACATTATGTTTTATAGATAGGTTACTAGAAATCCTGACAGTGTTCTACACTATGTTTTATAGATAGGTTCCTAGGAGCCCTGACAGTGTCATACACTATGTTTTATAGATAGGTTCCTAGGAGTCCTGACAGTGTTATACACTATGTTTTATAAATAGGTTACTAGAAGCCCTGACACTGTTCTATACTATGTTTTATAGATAGGTTCCTAGAAGCCCTGACAGTGTTATACACTATGTTTTATAGTTAGGTTCCTAGGAGCCCTGACAGTGTTATACACTATGTTTTATAGATAGGTTCCTAGGAGCCTAACAGTGTTCTACACTATGTTTTATAGATAGGTTCCTAGGAGCCCTGACAATGTTCTACACTATGTTTTATAGATAGGTTCCTAGGAGCCCTGACAGTGATCTACACTATGTTTTATAGATAGTTCCTAGGAGCCCTGACAGTGTTCTACACTATGTTTTATACATAGGTTCCTAGGAGCCCTGACAATGTTCTACACTATTTTTTATACATAGGTTCCTAGGAGCCCTGACAGTGTTCTACACTATGTTTTATAGTTAGGATCCTTGGAGCCCTAACAGTGATCTACACTATGTTTTATAGATAGGTTCCTAGGAGCCCTGACAGTGTTCTACACTATGTTTTATACATAGGTTCCTAGGAGCCCTGACAATGTTCTACACTATGTTTTATAGATAGGTTCCTAGGAGCCCTGACAGTGTTCTACATTATGTTTTATAGATAGGTTACTAGAAGTCCTGACAGTGTTCTACACTATGTTTTATAGATAGGTTCCTAGGAGCCCTGACAGTGATCTACACTATGTTTTATAGATAGTTCCTAGGAGCCCTGACAGTGTTCTACACTATGTTTTATACATAGGTTCCTAGGAGCCCTGACAATGTTCTACACTATGTTTTATACATAGGTTCCTAGGAGCCCTGACAATGTTCTACAGTATGTTTTATAGATAGGTTCCTAGGAGCCCTGACAGTGTTCTACACTATGTTTTATAGATAGGTTCCTAGGAGCCCTGACAGTGTTCTACACTATGTTTTATACATAGGTTCCTAGGAGCCCTGACAATGTTCTACAGTATGTTTTATAGATAGGTTCCTAGGAGCCCTGACAATGTTCTACACTATGTTTTATAGATAGGCTCCTAGGAGCCCTGACAGTGTTCTACACTATGTTTTATAGATAGGTTCCTAGGAGCCCTGACAGTGTTCTACACTATGTTTTATACATAGGTTCCTAGGAGCCCTGACAGTGTTCTACACTATGTTTTATACATAGGTTCCTAGGAGCCCTGACAATGTTCTACAGTATGTTTTATAGATAGGTTCCTAGGAGCCCTGACAGTGTTCTACATTATGTTTTATAGATAGGTTACTAGAAATCCTGACAGTGTTCTACACTATGTTTTATAGATAGGTTCCTAGGAGCCCTGACAGTGTCATACACTATGTTTTATAGATAGGTTCCTAGGAGTCCTGACAGTGTTATACACTATGTTTTATAAATAGGTTACTAGAAGCCCTGACACTGTTCTATACTATGTTTTATAGATAGGTTCCTAGAAGCCCTGACAGTGTTATACACTATGTTTTATAGTTAGGTTCCTAGGAGCCCTGACAGTGTTATACACTATGTTTTATAGATAGGTTCCTAGGAGCCTAACAGTGTTCTACACTATGTTTTATAGATAGGTTCCTAGGAGCCCTGACAATGTTCTACACTATGTTTTATAGATAGGTTCCTAGGAGCCCTGACAGTGATCTACACTATGTTTTATAGATAGTTCCTAGGAGCCCTGACAGTGTTCTACACTATGTTTTATACATAGGTTCCTAGGAGCCCTGACAATGTTCTACACTATTTTTTATACATAGGTTCCTAGGAGCCCTGACAGTGTTCTACACTATGTTTTATAGTTAGGATCCTTGGAGCCCTAACAGTGATCTACACTATGTTTTATAGATAGGCTCCTAGGAGCCCTGACAGTGTTCTACACTATGTTTTATACATAGGTTCCTAGGAGCCCTGACAATGTTCTACACTATGTTTTATACATAGGTTCCTAGGAGCCCTGACAATGTTCTACAGTATGTTTTATAGATAGGTTCCTAGGAGCCCTGACAGTGTTCTACACTATGTTTTATAGATAGGTTCCTAGGAGCCCTGACAGTGTTCTACACTATGTTTTATACATAGGTTCCTAGGAGCCCTGACAATGTTCTACAGTATGTTTTATAGATAGGTTCCTAGGAGCCCTGACAATGTTCTACACTATGTTTTATAGATAGGCTCCTAGGAGCCCTGACAGTGTTCTACACTATGTTTTATAGATAGGTTCCTAGGAGCCCTGACAGTGTTCTACACTATGTTTTATACATAGGTTCCTAGGAGCCCTGACAGTGTTCTACACTATGTTTTATACATAGGTTCCTAGGAGCCCTGACAATGTTCTACAGTATGTTTTATAGATAGGTTCCTAGGAGCCCTGACAGTGTTCTACATTATGTTTTATAGATAGGTTACTAGAAATCCTGACAGTGTTCTACACTATGTTTTATAGATAGGTTCCTAGGAGCCCTGACAGTGTCATACACTATGTTTTATAAATAGGTTACTAGAAGCCCTGACACTGTTCTATACTATGTTTTATAGATAGGTTCCTAGAAGCCCTGACAGTGTTATACACTATGTTTTATAGTTAGGTTCCTAGGAGCCCTGACAGTGTTATACACTATGTTTTATAGATAGGTTCCTAGGAGCCTAACAGTGTTCTACACTATGTTTTATAGATAGGTTCCTAGGAGCCCTTGACAATGTTCTACACTATGTTTTATAGATAGGTTCCTAGGAGCCCTGACAGTGATCTACACTATGTTTTATAGATAGTTCCTAGGAGCCCTGACAGTGTTCTACACTATGTTTTATACATAGGTTCCTAGGAGCCCTGACAATGTTCTACACTATTTTTTATACATAGGTTCCTAGGAGCCCTGACAGTGTACTACACTATGTTTTATAGTTAGGATCCTTGGAGCCCTAACAGTGATCTACACTATGTTTTATAGATAGGCTCCTAGGAGCCCTGACAGTATTCTACACTATGTTTTATAGATAGGTTCCTAGGAGCCCTGACAGTGTTCTACACTATGTTTTATACATAGGTTCCTAGGAGCCCTGACAATGTTCTACAGTATGTTTTATAGATAGGTTCCTAGGAGCCCTGACAGTGTTCTACATTATGTTTTATAGATAGGTTTCTAGAAGTCCTGACAGTGTTCTACACTATGTTTTATAGATAGGTTCCTAGGAGCCCTGACAGTGTCATACACTATGTTTTATAGATAGGTTCCTAGGAGTCCTGACAGTGTTATACACTATGTTTTATAAATAGGTTACTAGAAGCCCTGACACTGTTCTATACTATGTTTTATAGATTGGTTCCTAGAAGCCCTGACAGTGTTCTACACTATGTTTTATAGTTAGGTTCCTAGGAGCCCTGACAGTGTTATACACTATGTTTTATAGATAGGTTCCTAGGAGCCCTGACAGTGTTCTACACTATGTTTTATAGTTAGGTTCCTAGGAGCCCTGACAGTGTTCTACACTGTTTTATAGATAGGTTCCTAGGAGCCCTGACAGTGTTATACACTATGTTTTATAGTTAGGTTCCTAGGAGCCCTGACAGTGTTCTACACTATGTTTTATAGATATGTTCATACCATACTAAACTTGTTCAAGCTGAAACGAACCGAGCATTGGGACTCAAGCTGAACAAACCGAAGGAAACGAATCCTGAGGTGTTTCCCCATCTCTAACTGGAACTAAATTTCACTGGCACTGACCAAGTCACAAATTTTAGTTAAAAATTGGATTGACATTTAAATCACCCTACATATTTTGTTCAATTTAATTTCAAATTCAATTCTTCAATTTTTCAGATTCATACAGTGCCATTATAACTAATACCTACATTTTTATCAAAATTTAATCTAAATTCTCCTGATGCTATGGAACTTGCCCCTGCCTGCTGGATGACATATCATTCTGTGTTAAACTCCCATTAAGGCTAAGACCTCAGGCAAAATTGCAGCATTTACACTACGTGGGGCCCCGGCCTTATACAGTCTTGTTATACCTTTGTCTAAGTGACACTTTTTAAAAATGAATTTCATTTTCCTATTTCCAGCTCACTGGTGAAGTATTTTCAAAAATAAACTAAGACTTCTATTTTTAAAAACATTCTTACCTTTCAGCAAATTTCCTATACCTGCCTAAAATGTTTGCGCAGAACTGTATGTTACTGTCACTTTGACGGTACTAATGATGTCTTCACACTTAAGAGCTTGAAAGTATTTGCACGGTCCTTGGAGACCTCAGAGTTTCATATATGACTTTTCAGGGTAACTGGAGAACTTTCGTTGCAGGAAGAATTTACTTCGACCTAAGCTGGAATTGCTGAATACAAAATGAAACAGGTTTTGAAAAGTATACTTATATAGTCATAGGAAGTAGTGCTCAAATACATTGTGCCCTTTTGGAAGAGGAGACACGTTCCTGGTTGAGACCCCTACCCTGTTAGGTAGCTATAGGACATCTTTATTACTCCATTCCAATTATGTGACAGAAGAGTGCCGAATGTCAAGAGACACCGAGAGGAGGCCCAAGAAAGGTAAGGGAAGGTGAGTATGAATGCTTTTTAATTATTTGTTTTTACACTTTCCTTGGGCCTCCACCTATTATGCTCTGTGGCCTAAAGACTTGTTCACCCCAAAATTAACCAGTTCCCCGAGCCACCAAATATATTTGATTCACATGTGGTTATATTGGATGGAAAATAACTTCAATAGTGTTTGCCTATAGGCATCAGTGGACTTCATCCCCTATTGGCGCCATGCTTTGCATATCTCATGAAGGATCTCACTGCTTTTCAGCTCTATATTGGGGTCTATGTGTTTATTTGTATTTAGATTGTTTAGCTTGGTTAGATTTAGTATATCAACATCCAAGCTGTCAGAAGTAACACTGACAAAACAAAGTAGTGTTTTATCTTACCTTAATTATGGGACTATAAATATCATGGCATTAGATGAATAGTTATAGTACGGCTACAGCAAGTAAGTCTAAACATAATTAAAACCTCATTAAGACATAATTGTAACAAAACCTCCTGATTTAACCGTTTCATGGTCCTGCATTAGTTAATTCAGGGATAAATCAAACTATCTCTATCTATCTATCTATCTATCTATCTATCTATCTATCTATCTATCTATCTATCTCCTATCTATCATCTATCTATCTATCTATCTATCTATCTATCTATCTATCTATTATCTATCTATCTATCTATCTATCTATCTATTATCTATCTATCTATCTATCTATCTATCTATCTATCTATCTATTTATTATCTATCTATCTATCTATCTATTATCTATCTATCTATCTATTATCTATCTATCTATCTATCTATCTATCTATCTATCTATCCTCTATCTATCTATCTATCTATCTATCTATCTATCTATTATCTATCTATCTATCTCCTATCTATCATCTATCTATCTATCTATCTATCTATCTATCTATCTATCTATCTATCTATCTATCTATCTATCCATCTATCTATCTCCTATATCTATCATCTATCTATCTATCTATCTATCTATCTATCTATCTATCTATCTCATATCTGTCTATATCTATCTTCTATCTATCTATCTATCTTCTATCTATCTATCTATCTATCTATCTATCTATCTATCTATCTATCTATCTATCTATCTATCTCCTATCTATCTATCTATCTATCTATCTATCTCCTATCTATCTATCTCCTATCTATCTATCTATCTATCTATCTCCTATCTATCTATCTATCAATCATCTATCTATCCTGCATACAGTATAGGGAAAGGACTTTATGAAAAATTGCCCAGGCTTGCTTGGTCTCTTCTCATTTACTATTAGATAGCAAAACTTTTTTTTTTTTTTTTTTTTTTAATGTAGATTGTGAGCCCCATATAGAGCTTACAATGTACATTTTTCCCTATCAGTATGTCTTTTTTTTTTTGGAATATGGGATGGAAATCCATGCAAACACGGGGAGAACATACAAACTCCTTGCAGATGGTTTTTTTGCCCTTGGCGGGATTTGAACACCAGGACTCCAGCGCTGCAAGGCTGCAGTGCTAACCACTGAGCCACCGTGTGGCCCCTAGATAGCAAAACTTGTACAGGGCTCGCTGTCATCTACAGAGGATGTGAATTGTTTGCAAGTAACATGATAGTGAATATGTCCAATGGAAAGGGAAAGAGCATCAAGGGGAAACAAACACCAAACCTCTCTATCCTGGGCGCCATAACGGGGGGATTTTGATCTTTTCTATGCAGCCTTCTCTCTTCTATGTATACCTCTGTTGTACTAATGAAAGCTCTACGGACCTTTCCGAGGACCTGCAGTAAGTGGCACCTCTGCAAATCCCAACCTCAATATACTGTAGTACAGGAATGTCATTCTGGAGATTATTTAAGCAGTGCGGATTTCACAAGTGAAATATTCCTATTGATTATTCAGTGTAAGTTCTCCAACTGGCATTTTTAGCCTGTCTAAGTAGCTGTTTTATTTCCCTTTTAGCTGCTCCTGTAATTACAGAATGGGATTAGGCTATATAAAAGAATTCAGCCATATTAACTTTCTTACAACTGTACAGCATTATGAGATAACCCCAGGGTAACTGCAAACTCATTTTTCCCCTCACGCAGTACAGACGTTACCTTTTATGACTTCTCTTTCAGAATAATAATCATAACTCAATCTTTCAAGCTTGGTTAACCACCTATGTATTTCTATTACAGACGTCAAAACAATGGTACAGGCGCAATATTAATAGGCTGCTTTGCAAAGTGGATTTTGCAGCACACGTTCCATTCCAAGCATGCTTTGCATATATTCTGTCTCGTGGAGGGGTAGATGACAGGAGGGCTGCCTAACAATGCCTTGTCTGCTGCAGGTCAAAATATATTCATGGGCTCTAACATAATGGGGACCTCTGGTTTTATGGAAATAAAGTTTATTCAATGCTTAATGAAGTTTGGTATTGTCATCCAAGGCAACAACCATTGGCACAAAGCATTGAGAAAATGGAACAATAATAAGAATCACTTGATCGTATCTGCTTAAAGTATCTTATGATGCAAAAAATTTTGTTTCCACCAACAGCGTCCTTAAGATGTAATATATTTCTAGAAATGAGTAGCCTGGTTCGTAATGAGCCAGGATTAAAAATTTTCCAAAAATATTAGGTGTGGCCCAACCTGAAATATTTTGGGTTTGTGACCCGCAAACCACTATAAAATTTGGGGGGTCTAAAGATCTTGGAATATAATGAGTGGGGACGCAGTGAAATAAAAATGCTGGTACTCACCTATCCTGCACCTCTCTGCTGTATGTTCTGCGTCGTATTCTGACCTCTTCTCATCTTTTTTGTAATGTCACTGGCCCCAGAGGACTGCTGAGGCCTGAGATTGGAGTGATCATGTGGGGCATGCCAATGTCATGACATTTGTGTTATAGTGTCAAAGTATAATAAATGGTGGTTTCCTGACTACTATGGACATAACCTGCTCTTGGCCTGATGAAAACGCCAGACCAGCGTAGAAACGCGTTGCCTTTTTTTTGTCCCTTTGGAACCAATCAGGTCTTGATATTATTTATTCACCAATCCAGAGTCCTTTTCAACTCTTCAATTCTGTGGTTGCTTCAGCCATCTTTTTCGGTGTGGCCTGCTGGGGGAGCAGTATATCAACCAGGGACAGAAATAGAATTGACAGGTTGATCAGAAGGGTCAGCTCTGTCCTGGGGAGCCCCTTGGACCCAGTACAGGTGGTGGCTGACAGAAGGACACTGTCTGTGGTGACCTCCATGCGGGAGAACAAATCCCACCCCATGTATGGGACCTTGATGGGACTTGGCAGCCCTGTAAGTGACCGTCTGCTTCACCCCAAGTGTGAGAAGGAGCGCTATCGCAAGTCCTTCCTTCCAACCGCGACCAGGCTGTATAATCTACATCAGACCAAGCAAAGATCACTCCGCACAGAGAACTAATGATTATGACTATGAAGTCTTCCTTCTTTCTCTTCTGTTCCTTAGCTGCTATGGACTCCTAGTATATCTTCTCTTCTCAGCATATGTGTGTCTACGTCTGTAATATATTACTGTGTATTATCCTGTATCTGTATTACTATGCTGCTGTAACATGCTGAAATGTCCCCACTGTGGGACTATTAAAGAATTAAAGGATTATCTTTTCTCCTCTGCAACAGTAGTGCACATTAACTATTCCCAGGTTTTTTACCCTTTTCCAAAGTATAATGAAATCACTTTTGGTTCAGAAAGGAAACTGGCAGACCATTTTTTTTTTTTTTACGTAGATTGTGAGCCCCACATAGAGCTCACAATGTACATTTTTCCCTATCAGTATGTCTTTGGAATATGGGATGGAAATCCATACAAGCACAGGGAGAACATACAAACTCCTTGCAGATAGTTTTTGGCCCTTGGTGGGATTTGAACACCAGAACTCCAGTGCTGCAAGGTTGTAGTGCTAACCACTGAGCCACCATGTGGCCCACTGGCAGACCAATTTTGTGACTATTTGCAAAGCAAATCTTGCCAGGTTGTCCGGTCTCTAAATGCCTCTGTTCTTCATTGGAACAGTTGAGTAATAGTTGCTTTGATAGATCTGTAGGACAATGTGACAACAAAACTGGACTTGTATTTATCTTGTGGTTCGTAACTTGAATTTTCAAGGTAGTTCACAATGAATGGTGTTATCATGGTGACCTCTGCCTCCATGTTGCACCCCATAAATTAACAAGCATCCATTGATTTGGTGGCTGTAGACAGTTTTTCTCTCTCTGAACAGCAGGTTGCTTGCTCACACACCATGATAAATCAGATCTATATTTAGTAGGTGACACATGCTTTCCACATGGCCGTGCCTCATTTTCAGCATCCATCAGCATCCAAGTCAGTTATCTAGCTGGGTGATGGATGAGTTTCATTCTCCTTATGTGTGTTTACAGTGGATGGAAAATAGAATCTTTTATAAAGATGTTTCAATATAAATACTAAAATCAGAATGTCAGAGCTAACATGGATCACACCGGAGGAACAATGGGAGTGAGACACAGTGTCAATCTTCCTTCCGAAAGTCACGGCATAGAGATACAGATACCTCGAGACTGAAGCAAAACCATCATCATTCACCACCGGTGAAGTCTTCCTTATAGATAGCATAGAATAGCTTTATTTCCCTTAAAGTTCCCACCGTGTCTTAAACGAAAGTCACTTACTATAGTGTGAAAATGATGGGATTCATTACTAGAAATACAGTAAATTTGGCAATTTTTTTTCAAAATATGACTTTTCCATAAGCATAACAAAGGATTATGTAGATAATCTTGTTTCCCTTAGTCCTAACAGCGGCACAATGTGGGGTATTTCGTGCCCCTGTGTGCTGGTAGGACAGGCGGAATTTTAATTAGCCATGTATTAATTTCACATGGCTTGTTCCCTTTAAGAGGGCACAGATACCTCCCCCCTGTGCGTAAATAACAAGTAATAATACATACATTCCAAAATAAACAACAATAGGGGGGGAATCCTTGTGCCGCTGTTAGGACTAAGGGAAACAAGATTATCTACATAATCCTTTGTTCCCTGTCGTCCCTACCAGCGGCACAATGTGGGGAAATAGCAAGTAATCCCCATAAGGGTGGGAGATTAAACACAAGCAGAATGTAATACAGTACGCCCGAAGGCAGTAGCTTCTGAGCCATACCGATCAAGTCGGTAGTGCTTCACAAAGGTCAATTCTGAAGACCAGGATGCTGCTGCACAAATCTGGTCCAAGGTGAGAGCCTTGACCTCTGCCCAAGAGGTCGATACTGCCCGCGTCGAATGGGCCCTTAGGACGGTCGGCGGAGGTAAGTTCTGACTCACAAACGCCAACTTGATTGCTTCCTTCACCCAGCGAGAGATGGTGACCTTAGAAGCCTTGCGGCCTTTATGGCCCCCTACATAATTTATTAACAAGTTCTCAGATCTCCTGAAAGCGCGTGTGCGCTGAAGGTAAATCTGCAGGTTCCGGACTAAATCTAGGGTATGCCACTTCTCCTCCTCAGGGGAAGTGGGCACGGGAAAAAAGGTTGGCAAGCAAATGAGCTGACTCACATTCGCCCTAGAAGAAACTTTCGGCCTGAATCCTGGCAGAAATCTCAACTGAACACGGTCTTCAAAGAAGGCAATGTAAGGAGCTTCCGATGAGAGTGCTTGAAGCTCCCCTACTCTTTTTGCCGAGGTGATAGCGAGGAGAAAAGATACCTTATAGGTCAGCCACTTTAGATCCACCTCCTCCAGAGGTTCGAATGGAGCAACACAAAGTGCCGTTAGGACCTTGCTGAGGTCCCATTGGTGGACAGGAGCAGAAACTGCTGGTCTCAGCCTAGTTGCCCCTTTGATAAAGGTGCTCACTAAAGGATCCTGAGACAACCGCCTCCCCAGATAGGCGGACAAAGCGGCTACATGTACCTTCAGGGTAGAAGCTGCAAGCCCTCTGTCTAGGCCGTCCTGCAGGAAATCCAGGATCGCCCTCACAGGGGGATCGGAGGAGTCCACTTCGTGTTCCGTGCACCAGGCCTGGAAAATATTACCGATCCTACGGTAATTCTTATTGGTCGAGGTGGCTCTGGCGCTGGCTAAAGTCCTTAGGACGCCTTGAGACAGTCCTCTATTCCTTAATAGGGACTGGTCAACCTCCAGGCTGTCAGATTGAATCTCCTCAGATCGTGGTGTCTCAGCTCTCCTTGTGTCACCAGATCTGGGAGGGGGGGAAGCCTCCAATACCTGCCTTGACTCATCCACATGAGCTGGGCAAACCAAGTCCTTTTCGGCCAGAACGGGATTATGGCAATTCCCGAGACTTGGTCCTGTCTGATTTTCATCAATACCTTGGGTATGATGGAAACTGGAGGGAAAATGTATATCAGCCTGAACCTCCATGGGATGGACAGGGCATCCACTGCCAAGGCATTGTCCTCCTGGTACAGAGAGCAGAAGGTTTCCACCTTGGCGTTGAGTCGGGTTGCCATGAGGTCGACATCCGGAAGGCCCCATGTTTGGACAATCTGATGGAATATGTCTTGATTGAGAGACCATTCTCCTGATACAGGGATACCCCGACTCAACTGATCCGCTACTATGTTCAGGGAGCCCTTGATGTGAACAGCGGATAGGTGGGTCAGATTCTTCTCTGCCCACGTGAAGATCAAGTTCGCCTCTCTCAGTAGGGCTGGAACCCTGGTGCCGCCCTGTTTGCTCAAGTATATTACCGTCGTCATATTGTCTGACCGGACCTTGACTGCCTTCCCTTCGAGAAAGGGGGCGAAGTACTTCAGCGCCAGATACACTGCTTTTAGCTCCTTCAGGTTGGAGGTTCCTACCTCTGGATTCCTCCACAGACCCTGGACAGTCCTGCCGTCCAGGTGGGCTCCCCATCCCGAATGGGACGCATCTGTTGTCAACAGGGTCCAACGAGGTTGAACCGAGGACCTTCCGTCTTTCAGGTGTCTCCACCATCTGAGGGAAAGACGGGTACCGGGAGAAAGGCAGATCTTCCTGTGCAGTCCCCGTGGAGATCCGTTCCAGGCTCTCAACACTTCCATCTGAAGGGGACGCAAGTGCCATAAAGCCCAAGGGACCGCCTTGGCTGAAGAAGACATCAGGCCTAGGACCCGCATGGCGGTGCGAATGGTGATCCATCGGGACCTGAGGAGGCCCCGAACCGAAGCTTCTATTTTTGCTCGCCTTGGACGAGATAGGAAAATCTGCATGCTCTGGGAATCCAGAACAAACCCTAGGAATTTCTTCCGGGTGGATGGCACTATTTCTGACGTCTCCCAATTGATCAGCCAACCTAACTCCTGGAGGAAGGCGATGGCTATCTGGAGGTGGTGATGGAGAATTGAAGTAGACTGAGCTTTTATAAGCCAGTCGTCGAGGTAGGGAACCACGAAGAGGCCTTGAAGTCTGAGAGCGGCGGCAACTGGTGCGACCATCTTGGTGAATACATACGGAGCTGACGATATGCCGAATGGCAGAGCAGTGAACTGTAGGTGCTCTCTGTGACCAGCCATAAGAACGGCTATACGTAGATATTTCCTGTGTGGCGGGAAGATGGGGATATGTAAGTAGGCATCCTTCAGGTCCAGGGTGACCATGACCTCGTTGCGCAATAGGAAATTGGTTACTGAGTCTATGGACTCCATCCTGAAAGGTTTTTTCTTTATGAAGAGGTTGAGGAACCGAAGATCTATAATCATCCGCCACCCTCCTGTGGACTTTGGAACCAAGAACACGGGTGAATAAACTCCTTGACCCACTTCGGGAGGAGGGACCCTTTCCAGGGCCCCCTTTAAGAGATATTCTGCGACGGAAGCCTCCAGGCAGTCTTGTTGTAGGGCTGGTAAGACCCGCGTAGTGATGAAACGATCCACCGGAGGATGGGAGAACTCTATTGCGTATCCTCGCTGAACAACTTGAAAGACCCATGGGTCCAGAATGTGAAGATGCCATGCCACAAGGAAATTCGAAAGGCGCCCTCCTACGGGAGAGCTGGTCACAGAGAGCGGCGTCTCCTCAAAACCCCTTCTTCTTAGGGTCCTCCTTGGGGATCCCGCGACCCGCCCCTTTCGGACGGTATCTGGGGCGTCTCTGGCTTCCTTGTTGAGGCCTGTATTGAGACGTGGAGCCTCGACCCCTAGAAGGGGGAGGCCTTCTTTCTCTGGTTGCTTGTGGTAGTGATCTCCCTCTACCATCAGCCAATCCCTCCATCAGATCGTCCAGCCCTTGGCCGAAAACCTTCCCAGGTTGAAAGGGGAGGGAACACAAAGAAAACTTGGAGGCGACATCAGCCCGCCAAGGTTTGAGCCACAAGGGCCTCCTGGCGGCGGTATTGAGGGCCATGGCCTTGGAAGCCAGCTTCACCTGCTGTCTTGCCGATTCTCTCAGGAAATCCGTAGCGAGACGGATCTCCCCCATGGATGCCAGGATGTCGTCCCTGTTAACCCCGGAGTCGATATCCCGTTCCAGGCGGTCCAGCCGGGCTTGAAGCTTATCAGCTACTTCCGTTGAGGCGATGCCCACCGTCACCTGGGCTGAAGCAGACGAATACGCCTTCTTGAGCGTTGAATCCACTCTTCTATCAAGCAAATCCTGAAGATTTGACCCGTCATCGATGGGCACGACAGTGCGACGGGAAAGCTTAGAGATGGCTAAATCCACCTTGGGTGGCGGACCCCAGCGATCCAGCTGGGAGGGATCAATCGGATACACTGCTTTGAAAGCTCTGGTGGTGACGTAAGCCTTCTCCGGCTGCTTCCATTCTTGTTCCATTAGGCTGGCCATGGAGGCGTCCACTTGGAAAACCCTCCGCTTCCCAGAGGTGGACGCAGAGGCTTCCCCCTCGCCAACCTGGTCCCACGACCGGATGGCCTTCAGCAGTTTATTAGTCTTTTCCCGATGGAAAATTGGTCTGCTGGTACAGGAGGACTGATCGTCCGATGATATGGACACCTCCTCCACCTGGAGGCGCTCCAGGGAGGGCAGTGAAGCAGAACGCCTTTCCACGCGCTGCTTCTTGGTGAGCTGAGCCAGTGAAGTACGGATATCCTTTAAAGAATCATCCTGCAAAAAACACAAGGATACTTAGAAGCCGGAGGGGACCCTTCCCCTCTTTGCGGCAACCGTACTCACCATGTACTCCTTGACCCATGCTACCATATCACTGGTAACGGGTTCCTCCCGCAGAGGTCCCCTGCATTGCTGGCAGCGTGACCAGTCATAGCCTAAAGGCAAAACAATGACATTCAGGATACTCCCACCATTGGGAGAATTAGCAGACGAAAAAACCGCACCTACCATCAGGTAGTGGAACGTCACAATCAATGCAAGCCAGGTGTCTCCTTTTAGAAGACTTCTTCCGTCTTACTTGATCCCCGGGAGGGGTAGAAGAGGAAGACATGACAAATAGAAACTAGCTTTCAGCGATACCTAAGCATGGAATATGAAACATCAGAGGAGTACATTCAAGGAACCATATGAGGAGACTCACCCAGCTTCTGCAGGCCACTTACCAACCTTCAGCAGAGTTTGCAGTAGAATAAATGCAGATTGAAGCGGTAACCACAAGCCACAGCGGAGAAACCAGCTAGGGATTAGACTAGCAGGCAATGAGGGATGCAACCTGCCCCCTTTTTTACAGCCCCATATCCGGAAGGGGCGTGGCCTTAGTCAAAAGCTCCGTTCCTTTGCCCTTCATAACACTCCTAGCCCTTCAAGTCACGCTCCCCCTTTGAGCCAACTACATTGGCACGTACCTTAATCTCCTGAGGACCTCCAGTGTCCAACGCTGCTGTTCGCGTGGTCCCGGAGCGGCGAATGCCGAAAACCGGAAGTTGCCGGTGTTACACTTCTAAACAACCGGCCGGAACCCTCCTACACAGAGGAAAGGTTCCGCGAAAACCGGAAGTTCCCCTCATGGAGCCGCGCGAACACGCCGGCTGGCTGCGCGCGGCTCCGAAGCCCAGCAGGACTGGATGCCGGGGAACAGGAGGTAGGATTGCGTGAGGGAGGTGGGCAAAATAGGTAACTTTAATCTTACCTATTCTCTTTGCAGGACCGACAGAAGTCCAAAGGGGCAGAGTGCATCATTGAAGACACCTGAACAGGTCTGAGCAGGTAAGTACCTGAAACTTCTTCTTACTCTTTCTCTTTAGGAGGACACAGAGTCCTCCCCACCTGTCCGATCCTTTACACAGGACAGAAAAAAACGCACAGGGGGGAGGTATCTGTGCCCTCTTAAAGGGAACAAGCCATGTGAAATTAATACATGGCTAATTAAAATTCCGCCTGTCCTACCAGCACACAGGGGCACGAAATACCCCACATTGTGCCGCTGGTAGGGACGACAGGGAACCATATTTATTTTGGTAGACAAGTTAAATATTCTTGTAAATATGGATAATTTAAAAACTTTCAGTTTTAAAGATTTTCTCCTACCGTCTTACTGCTGGGAGTCTTTTGTCTTGATCGGTAGCCAATGGATATGACCATGAATGCGGGGACTTGTCAGTCACCCAGCCATGATATCCTTATTGTGGACAGGTTACCATGAGAAGACACCCCAACCATAGACCAGACCATGGAAAGGTCCTGCAAAATGTTTAATTACTAACAGATTTGAGCCGATCTTGAGATTTCAGGATCGATTTTAAAATCCGCTTTCTGATCATTTTCCATTCGAACCCGATCTCAATCCCAATTCCGATCCTATTGCAAATCAATGGGATTTTTTTTTCTAAGATCGTTTTCAAACGCTATAAAAAGTTACCAAAAAATACATACAAGTTCTTAGAATGCATAGAAAGAGCAAGGAACACTTAAATGGCAATGAAGCATTGTTTTTAAATCACTTTGTGAGGACAAAGAGGCACTTGCCATATAATAAGCCATGGCTGAAGTCCGCGAGTAGATAGATACTATCTACTCTTCTGTTTTCTCCTACATCTGCATTACTGTACTTTGACTTGTCTATCTACTCTTCTGCTTCATCCCTGCTTTACCATATACTCAGCTCTGCTACATCTCAGATGTAGCAGAACTGAGTATACGGTAAAGCAGGGATGAAGCAGAAGAGTAGATAGACAAGTCAATGTTCAGTAGTATCTATCTACTCGCGAACTTCAGCCATGGCTTATTATATGGTGAGTGCCTCGTCGTCCTCACAGCAGTGCACTGAAGCACAGGAATGCCTGCAGGCCTACGAGGACATGCTGGAGAGATATAAAGGTACTGGGCAGAGAGGGCACCGCTCCGGCTGGTAGTACAGTGCAGGGAGAAGGGCACTCACCTAAAAAAGCCGCAGTCAGCGAGTGTCAGTTACTGCAGATAAGGCAGCTATAGCAGCAGCACAGAGTGATTTACCTCAGCCTGCCACTCTTCTGCTTCCTCCCTGCTTTACCGTATACTCGGCTCTGCTACATCTATGTAGCAGAGTCGAGTATACGGTAAAGCAGGGAGGAAGCAGAAGAGTAGATAGACAAGTCAATGTATATTAATGCAAATGTAGCAGAGTCCAGTATACGGCACAGCAGGGAGGAAACAGAAGAGTAGATACTACCTACTCTTCTGTTTCCTCCCTGCTATGCCGTATACTGGACTCTGTTACATCTCCATTACTGTACATTGTAGTAGTAGTAGCTAACAATGTTAGATTTTCCCACAATGCTTGGCCAGTAGCCAAGCATTATGGGAAATAACCTCTGACCTCAATCCCGCCAGAAAAGATCGGGATCGGAATCCAGTCTGCTTGTAGCATGTTATTGAGTAGTTTGATATATAGTACATATAGTATATTTACAACAATTTTTTCATAATTTTGCCAAATGTTGACACATTTGTGACATCAGAGTGCTATGCACCATTCCTAATTCTGGTTTCTTCTTATAAGGCAAAGATTTGGGTGCGACTGCTACTATTACACCACCTATAGATATCCATGCTTACACAGTAGAGCTCTATAAGCGGCATTGACAAAAATGTTTGGAATTGTAGACATGAAAGTAGTTAAAGGGTTTTCCCATCAATGGCATTTATGGCTAGGCAAAGATTATATATATATATATATATATATATATATATATCTGTATAACTGTATAACATTAATATGTTTACTATTTATCACCTGCTATATGACAGCACACTGTGCGGTGGGGGAGGGGGATTAGCATAAAATGCGGCACAGGACACTATCCACTGGTTAAAATAACAAAAACGCACAGAGATATTCGATATTCAGGGGTATCCCCCATGTAGCGGTATACCCTAACAGATCCACCTACGCAGTACTGGCAGCTTTGTGTTGTGTTGTATTGTGTAGTGAGACCAAAGAAACCACCAGACGAACCACCAGATGCTCTTTATTTCCAGGAACTGAGACTTGAGTTAGGCGTCCCCTGACAACGCTGCATAACACGGGGCTTTGTTTGTTCCTGGCACTGGGATATATACGTAACCTTGCATGAAGTGGTTGTTCTTTATTTTTTACAGCCCTTTGGATTATTTAAAAATTCCTTTTTTTGTTATAGTTATTTACTTTTATTGCTATGAATTGTAGTATTGCCTGCAGCATGCTTTGATTATGATGGTATTCAGATTATTACTCCATATTCTGAGATAGTGTCCAGGGTGGGCTTCTGTTATATTGGTAGTCCATGGCCTATTGTTTTGAGTTGATTTTAAGTTTGGCTTTCCTATATATAACAAAAGTTGTAAAAAAAATTTGGGTTGCGCCCTTGGATTTATGTGTTTCTTTTTGGGCAGTTTAACAGGAATTGAGACTTGACTTTACTTGGTTAAAGTTAACAAGCTGAAGTAGAATCATGCGGCATATGGCATGCGTAACACTATCATGGAAAACTCAGAGTCACTCCCATGAACCATTGGGTATCTTTCATGTTCTTACAGGTGACACTCTCAACTGTATTCACGGATGGTCTCAAAATAGATCAGACTCTCAACTTCTTGGAAAGGCGAGAAGATTACAATTTATAACATCACACTAAAGCCAGCACAGGGTTGTACCCCAGGACATGTCTCAAGAACTCCATTCAAAGCACAACTCCTTGGCGCAACCAACATTCCCCCTCACTAGGGTTGAGCCGATCTTGAAATTTCAGGATTATTAATTATTTCAATTTTTGGACTCCGCGCTGTGTAGTGATTAAAAAAAAATCCCCCGGGTACTTAGCCCCCCTGGTGTCCACTTACCTGCATAGATCCTCTGCTGCTGCCGCTCCGCGTTCTTCTCGGTCCAGTCCTCTCTCATTGACATGCCTTCAGAGCGCAGTGCGCACCCCCACATCCCTAGGCTAGTGTTAGAGATGATAGGGGTAGGCAGGGCTTGTTGTGGCTTAGGAGAGTGTGGGCAGGGAGACGTGAGTGCATCACTCATGTCTCCCCTCCCAGTACCCACCCACACTCTCCTAATCCACAAGCCCCGCCTTCTCCAAGCATCTCTAACAGAAGAGGAGTGAGAAGAACGGGCAGCGGCAGCACTTCTGTGCAGGTATGTTGAGAGAACTTCGCGAGTAGATAAATACTATCTACTCTTCTGCTTCATCCCTGCTTTACTATATACTCAGCTCAGAGTTGAGTATACGGTAAAACAGGGATGAAGCAGAAGAGTGGCAGGCTGCAGTAAATCCATAGGAGTGAATGGACGCAGCTGGCACGCAGGGGGTTAAGCGGCCGAACGCCTGCAAAGTCTGTGTGCCGGCTGCTTCCATTCATTCCTATGGGTGTGTGCTATTCAAAACGGGAGTTTCAAATAGCACTCGCTCATCTGATACCATAGCTTTTCCCACAATGATTGGCCAGTAGCCAAGCATTGTGGGAAATAACCTCCAACCTGAATCCCACCAGAAAAGATTGGGATCGGAATTCCGATCCCAATCGCTCAACCCTACCCCTCACACAAGATACCTGCAAAGAAAACATAACACAGTTAACATTAATAAGGTTCAAGAACATCCAAGGAAACAATAGCAAAATGCAAATAACACTACAAACACAGTTCTTTATGGGACAGTAACCTGTCTTCTATGTCCACTACTGGTACCACCTAGGGTCGCTGTTTAGTGAGGTTAACCCTTTCACCCCCTTATAATATCACAATAACTAGTGTTGAAAGACATACTCAGCTCTGCTACTGTAACATCCGTACCTTGTAAAAGGGGACCGGCTGATATGTTCACGCTTCTGATTTTCGTAAGAACAGATGGGGAATGTAACTACTTCCCACCAGATCCAGCATCATCTAATTGTGTATGTTTTATTGTCTTCCTTTGGTTATCTTTGTGTTTTATTACATGTTTTGTGCCAAAAAAACATGAAATGTCTTCATGTTATTGAATCTATAATTGATAACAAGAGTATAAGATGGGAATCCATAACTGTGCAGCAGATGTTTGAGTATTTTATAACCATAGCCCATAACGGTGAGTGTAATTCATCACGTTCCTTCATTAGATTGACATCAATAAAAGCCTAATAGGTAGGACATTCTGCAAATTGTCCTTTGGATTCTAAGCAAATAAAATGTTTTCGTTCCATTTAGGTGCAGAGAAACATTCACTGTATATAATGTATTCTTATTCTACGGGTTGGAAATACTGAATATTTCGTAATTCTTATTTAGTGAAGTGTATTACAAAAATTTCTCAAAAAAGAACTCTGACTTTTACTCCTGCTAGTCAATTATGTCTCCAAGTAGGAATACTATTGAGGTGTATAGTTGAGACCCCATGGACAACATGCAGCCTGTGGCAGGTCTGGTCCAGGGATTCAGACCCAATACAGACACGTTACAAGTAAAAGTGGGAAAATTATAAAAGTAATAACTGAGCTTTGTCAAAATACCAAGTCTAATGCATTAGATAAGAATCTATTTGCAGACACTGTCTGAAAAATAAATGCAATCATATTATAAGAATCCCGGGGCTAGCATGGTGGAGATGATTGTGGCTACTCAATTCTTCTTGTGTCTTGGTGGCTTACAGGTCCTTAGGGGATTGCACTTGGCTTATGGTAGCGAGTTCCCCTGGAGCAATCTCTGCTCTGCTGTCTCCTGATACAGTAGCAGTTGAACATACAAGGATCATCGAATACAGTAGCAGTTGAACATACAAGGATCATCGACTAACCATTCAGTTACAGCAAGAAGTATCCACACTTTTGGGCACTCTACTGACATGGACAGAAGTGGCATCTACTCTTCACTTCCTCCACTATTTCTCTCTTTCCACCCTGGTGAACATCAGGTGACCCCTGGGATTTGGTTCTATCCTGTTAGGGAAATGTTCGGCTTGTTTCAGCCAGGTTCCTCATAGATCCATATCTGAGAGATGTTGAGTTACAAAAGCAGGTTTCTTTTGCGAGCTATGGAATCTATTGGTAAGGGGGGGGGGGTAGGTAGCTCAGTAGCAACAATGGAGAGAACTCAACCAGTCAGACACAGGGACACAATGTCTGGTGCAAATAGGTTTATTTGAGAAATAGCAAAATAAGTGAACCTTCACATCAGGTACAAAAATAAGCAAAATAAGATATAGACTTAACTTCAGTCGAAAAGAAAAAAAAATCTCCTTCTCATCCGAGCTCTAACTAGTACAGAATAAGGCTAACTATACATATGACTTACTTCTGGCCACACAAACAAACAAAACAGGCCTCAGCAGACTCTCAGTATTTCTGGAGAGACCCAGGATCTGCTGTGAAGTGCAGGCTCTTTTATGGCTCAGTAACAAGCCCAAGGCCCATACCTGGGCTGAAGCCTATTCTAGACCCGCAGTGGACCACACATATGTCAGAAACTGGGGGGAGATATCCCGTGACTCCAGCACTCTGCCTGTCACCTTCTCACATGTGACACAGCCTGTTGTGGCCTAACTACCACTAACTAACATGGAGAGCTGAAGTTACTCTCACATGCATCTATACTGTCCTACAGCTAACTTTCCCCACCTTAAAGGAAACCATGGGCAAGTTTTTCCCGTTTACAGAGCAGCACAGGAATGACTGAATAACCCCTTAGACACTAAAATAAAGTGGGTCTCTAAAAAGTTGACACTAAAATAAAGTGGCCTCTGCACTACCCCATAGTAGCCCCTGCACACAATATTACACCCCATAGTGGCCTCTGCACACATTATTATACCCCATAGTGGCCCCTGCACACAATATTACACCCCAGTATTATGCCCCATTATACCCCATAGTGGCCCCTGCACACAATATTATACCCCATTGTGATCCCTGCTCAAAATATTATACCCCATATTGGCCTTTGCACATAGCATAATACCCCATAGTGGCCCCTTCACCCAGTATTATGCCCCATTGTGGCCCCTTCACCCAGTAATATGCTCCATTGTGGACACCCATGAACAATTATTATACTCTGGGGTCTTTTCAGACCCAGAAAATAATAATTGAAGACCCAAGAGAGATACAAACATAAAAAAAACACTGTTACTTAACTATCCCTGCCTTCCCCGCTGATGGTGCCCATCTTCAATGATGACTGAGACGTCATGTGACCCGTGGAGGCCTGCGTCACAACGCATAAGGACGCAGGCCCTGGTCATGTGATGTCGGGGATGTCCCACAAGTAGGCCCAAAGCCTGCTTATGTTCCCGTACCTCTCCTGGGCCTCCGATCATTATACTCGTGGGTCTGAAAAGACTCCCAAGTATAATAATAGTGTTTGTGGGGGCCACGGCGACACTTAACGATCCCAACCCCTGCCAGGATTGGTTAGTAAATAGGGCCCGTTACCAGCGGGAGTAATTCCAGCCGATAACGGCCTATTCCAAAAAAAAAAACGCAGCGGTAGCGGCTGTCGCTGGGCCCTTAATGTCCCGGGCCCTGTGGCAGATGCTACCCCTGCCACCTCGGTAGTTACACTCCTGTCCACTCTGTAGTGTGGTCACCAAATTCCTCCATCTCTGCACCTATAACTTGAATAGGGGCCGATGCTTCCAGCTCTGTCCACCTCTTTAACTTCTGTGCCCAGTTGGAAAAAGGAACAGCTGGTTAGTGTGGGCCCCTAGTTTTGCGCCCCCCTTCCCGGATTAGATACTGTTGGCCAATCCTTTAGATAAGACTTAGGTCTTCAATATGAAAAAGGACTGGAAAACATCTTCAGGTCACATTGATCTGCTCCTCTCTACTATGAAGAAATAAACAGTAGATATTGAATAGATTGGTGAGTCATAGGAAGAATGATGCTGAATAAATACGCATGTAAATGTAGATGAACCTTTGTTCTAAATTCTTCTTTTACTGCTTATTTTAGTGCATGTTATCAAATCGGCACCATGTTTTCCCATTTATGTCCACAAAAGCCTCTCACTATAGAGCAGCTAAAAAGAATTTCTTTTCTCTCCTTTTATAGCATGGCACAATGGCACTTGGCATAAAGTGTTACTATTCAGCGAATAAAACCAATGTACTTTTTCAGCACAATAGAGCAGATGCTTCCAGTCAATCATAGGATTGGAGGATATGTTGCACTATAACTCAGGCCATACTGTGGATGAATAAGGCATCACTTACACCATTGTTGTGGTATTTTGGATTCCTACTATGAATGATATCTCAACAGCAAAATTGAAATTTCTAAAGAAGCAAACATGAAATGTTTTTTTACCCAAGTAATTCATTGCAGCTCTTGTATAGGGTCAGGTAGGGCTGAGCAAGGTTACGTCTGGGGCAGTGTTTCCAAACCTTTTCAGACTCAGGTAACCCCTGAAGAAAAAAATCCTTGAGGCACCCCCCCAAATAATTCTAACTACAAGATTAAAAGAACAGCCTAAGGAAACAAATAATGTTGCATGAAGGCAAGAGGTCATCTCCTGAACCAAATTGTTGCAGCCTTCTGGTCACAAGGGCGTAACATTAGGGGGTGCAGAGGGTGCAGGAGCCTTAGGGGGCCCATAAGCACAGGCATCAGTATGGAGATTGCAGCTTCCATGTGGCCCATAAACCAAGGAGACCCACAGATTACCCTAACTACACTAAGGTGGATTAAACTCCTTAGCACCTGTAGCCATCACTATCAAGAATTCACTATAGGGATGAGGTAGGGGACCCCAGACAAAAGATTGCACCGGGGCCCACAAGAATTAACTTATGCCACTGGTTGGTGGGTTTCTAAGGCAAGGTTAAGGGCATGTTCACACAATAGAATTTCACCCACCTATAGCTTTTTCCTGATTTTGTAGTCCTTGACCTGACTGGTCAGCTATGGCCAACCCTAGACTACTTCAAAGGAAATTGACCTGGCAGTCTACCTAAAGCAAGTATAGATTCTTGAACAGAGCTTAAAGAATGAATATCAAGGAGTCTTAGACTGTGCCCTTAAGAGGTTGTGTCTCTTTTTGTGTTTTTTCAAGATATTTCTGTATTGTATAGTATGTATAGTATAGTACCGTGATGGCGAACCTTTGGCACAGGTTCCAGAGGTGGCACTCAGAGCTTTCTCTGTAGGCACCGATCTGTGGAACAGATAATACTGTGTGGAGGCCACTTTGCAGCAGATTGCACTGTGTGGGGCCCACTGCGGAGCAAATTGTACTGTGTATCGGTCACTGTGGAGCAGATTGTACTGTGTGGGGGCCCTTCACTATTTTTAAGACACAGTTTTATAGCAGACAAGTGATATTATTACAGACTGCTCATATCTGTCCACCATTGTGAATCTGCATAGTACTAATGTTAAACTGCTATGTTGGAACTTTGTGATAACTTAGTGGGTTTAGGGTTGCAGTTTGGACACTCGGTCTATAAAAGGTTCGCCATCACTGGTATAGTATACTGTATGCTGTCTGTATTTTTTTTTTTTTTTTAAGGCGCCGCCCCCTGAGAGGCTGGCTGCCTTGATGCAGTGCTCCAAGCTGGGAGCAAACTTTTCTTTCCTTTTTCACTCTTTTTCTCTGTATCTTCAAGAATCCGGTAACCAAGCAATCTAGCACTATGAATTTAGCAACTATAAATCGAATGGAAGACCCTGTGGAGTTTTTTGTTCCTTTTGTTTCCATTGTAAAGCATGGACTCAAGACCTTGTTCAGCTGGTTTCCACATGTGCCTGTTACCATCCCCCCAGCTAGGACAGCATGGCTCAACATGCGGCATGGAAGAGAAACCTACATGGAAATGCGGACTTCTTTGTTCAAGGAGATGATTTCTGGCGTCAATTGCTGATGTGTGAAGATGCTACAGCTGACTGGTATTTCTTTCTATTACTGTGGACACGTGGGACACTGTTACAACCTGGGAACCTACAATCACCCACCTACCCCAGGAGTTATGGAAGCTTGGCAAGAGAGCAGCACCATGTATACCTGGATGGTCTCTGACTTC
This sequence comes from Leptodactylus fuscus, assembly GCF_031893055.1. Lineage (NCBI taxonomy): Eukaryota > Metazoa > Chordata > Amphibia > Anura > Leptodactylidae > Leptodactylus > Leptodactylus fuscus. The sequence goes on from NC_134269.1 coordinate 40,994,026, forward strand.
CTTGGGGCAGTAGAACACTGTGGTAAGGAGGAGGAGGACGGCTTGTGATGAAGGACATTTGGGGCATTTTTTTGTGGTTAAAAGGACAATAGTGCTGATGCAAGATACCGAACTATCAGCTGTGAGCAGGAGATCTCACCACCTACCAAAGGAACTGCCACATGTTATCATGATAGCTGCATATGTCCCCCACCTCTGCAAAAATTTCTGCTTGTTATATCCACATGCTGTGACCCCCCTCCTCGTGTCCTACAACCAAGTCGACTGTATTATTATTATTATTATTATTATTATTATTATAATTATTATTATTAACATCAATCTGCACAGAGAACTAAATGATCCTGCAGTGTGTATGTGTTTCTTTCTTTTTAGTTGCTATGATTCCTAGGATTTCTCTATCTGCCATGAGCTTCTATGTGTTTCTCTCTTGTTATATACTACTGTACCATCTATGAAACTGTATCACTGAAATTTCCCCATTGTGGGACTATTAAAGGAATATCTTATCTTATCTTATTGTATAGTTGGCATTGCTATTCTATACAGATGGAATGGTAGAATGCTAAAGCATACTTCTCTAATATTCAGAATACTATAACGATACTTATTTGTCATATGTTGGGTCATGGATATATGTATATGTTGGGACCCAATGGATAATATCTGTGTGTGTTCTGAGACCTTTCCCAATGCATACGTGAACAAAGCCTAAGATGAGAAAAGTCCTTTTTATCTCCAAAATGGATATCCCTTTGATGTAATATTAAACACAACATTTTTGCACATTTACTTCGCCCAGCTCTGCTACATTTCTACTTCAGTGTGAATTCTGCCACATGATTTCCATTTTTTCAATAAACATTCTCATTAGGAACATTCCCGTCCTGTTAGCTAGTTAAAGTAAATTTACATAATTCATTTTTTGCTCAAATATTATGACCGTGAGACAAGGCCCCAAACCTTGAATTGTCATCTAAAAACGTCAGTTTTACTGAAAGGTACATGACACAATGTATTCCTTGTAAATGATGTGTTTATTTTTAGCTTATGTGATTGATACTCCAAACCCGTTTTCATCCCTTTTTAATTACGTTTCAATTAAGCCGTAGACTGCGAATACATTAATGGACATTACAGAAAATAGAGGAAAAAAACATATAAAGCCTTTACATAAAGTGACACATTTTCTCTTTTTTTATGATACATCTATTGACTTAATATATAATTCAGCAAAAATAACCTCAGTTGATATTCTCAGTCTGAAAATTAAAGAAATCCTTTTGTTCTATCAGGTCGTTTGATCTCTTTCTGATCTCCTGGGAATTGGAAACAGGAGGAAAGCAATGTACGAGTACACCATCTTTGTCTGCAGGGAGTCTGTCAGCAGGGAATCTGTCAGCAGAACACAGAGTATCAGATAGGTGACTGTCACCTATCTGTAGGGCTAGGTTTAAATCTTATGGAATCACCAAGGGTGTATTTAACTTTTTAACACACTACTTCTGCTTCATTTTTGTTCAATGTACAGGGTTAGACAGGGAGGTATGGATGATTTTAACGGGGCGCCACGCAAGGTGGGGGATAACCTTGGTGGATAAAGAGTGGGGGCATCTGCTCGTCAGGAGCTGCCATTTCAGTAGCAATGGAGACGTGGTCGATAGAGCATCGTGTGTTCATGTACAATACCTTTATTGAAATAGGGCGTTCTGTCAGCCAAACACAGAGACATTTCCGGAATCATTTTAACGCTGGCCTTCATGGTCGTATTCTGAAGTTTGACACGATAATGAAGTGGGTGAATAACTTTCAACGAACAGGAGGTGACCGAGCGGTACAGACCCCGGAAAACATCGAAATGGTGTGTCAAGCAGTTGAAGCCAGCCCTTGACGTTCGGCCATATGGCATTCTCGTGCCCTTTGCATGTCCGATCTTTTCAGAGGAGTATGGACAATGTCTCACAACATCTACAGGAGTGTATGGACAAAAACGGATGCCAACGGTCTGGAAACGTCTCTGTATTTGAATGACAGAATGGCCCGTTTCAATACAAACATTCCATACAAACACACAATGCTCTATCAACCACGTTACCATTGCTACGAAAATGGCGGCTCCTGACGAGCAGATACCCCCACTCTTTAGCCACCAAGGTTATCCCCTTGCGTGGCGCCCCTTTCAAATCATCCATACCTCCCTGCCTAACCCTGTATAATGTAATGCTGAAATATGTGGCATATTATTCAACTAAGGTTGTATTATACTCATTTTAATAACTTCTATAGGCCAGATTTTTTGTTGTTGTTGGGTTTTCTTGGATCATGTCCTATTTTTATTCGATTTTGTGCCCATGATTCCGTGGCTCTTATTCATTAAATGCCATCCACGTGTCGCCTGTGTGCTGGCCTGCTAGCACATGGTAGCATTCAACCCAGCTTAGATAGAGGATAATTTGCTGATTTGTGGGAGTCTGACCACTGGGACCCTTCCCAATCCATAGAAGGTGAGATGTGTTGCCCCCGTTGTGAAAGCGGCCACAGCCCTGGTGGACGCAGACCCACTTCCACTCAAATTCACTTCAATGGGAGCTTTGGGGGTACTTTATATCGCCATATTTAAGGTTGCAACCATCTTTTTAGCTGGCAACAAATTCAAGGCGACAAATTATTGTATTAACACTAAGAGGATATTATATGCTGTAACATTAAAAACATCAAAGACCACTATGAAAATGGAGCGTTGAAATTTTATCCTTCAAAAAACTGGTCAGTCGCAGCACAGTATCCGGAGTGAGTGAAGCAGCTCTCTCTGCCTCTCTGCCAGTGAGAAGTCCCAGCACGACCCTAAGCACCAATGCTCTGATGAGTTACCTCAACCCAAAAAGATTTCCTTTTTTCCCTATGAATCTTAGAATAGAATAACTAGGCTACCAGTATATAGACATCAAAGAAGAGGAAAGTTGTAAAAGAAATAAAAGCAGGTACACAATCTCGAATTTCCTATTGTCAGTCTTAGTTACTTTTAATGTCTCCATGGTAGCCCATGAAAAAGTAAAAGAAAATCCCATTCTCCAAATGTAAAGTATAATGATCACAAGCTGGCACCGAAGGAAACAGACTGACTTGCTCTGGGCCACAATAATCCAAGCCAACACCTATAACTCATCTCCCACTCCTCATATGCAGCCTCCACTACACCTTCCCCTGACGGATATAGATATGTATACAGACAATATATCTCCCAGGAGTATTAAGCATGATTTATCCCTAACAGCTTGCTGAGTGAATTAAAGCCACAAGCAAGTCAAGCGGTCACTCACGCAGAGAAATGAATGATTTATCTATCTCTGGGGGGTGGGAACATAGAGGGGGAGCTGCGTTGCAGTCATTTTATATACATGCTGCTCAATTTTATTACCTACTTTTATTGTTCTAGTTTAAGGGCACTATAAACTGGCCGTGAAGGCGCTGAAGAATCCCTGGATTTCTCGCTACTGTATGAAGCGCTGGTGGCAGAAGGGTTGGCACAAGGAAACTACCTGTTGATTTCTGAGACCATTAAAAAGTATCATTTTCTCCGTCTTTGTTTTATATTATATTGGTGGTTTTAGGTTATTGCATACTCTCGGGAACGGGGTTGGTTGTATTTCTGGAAATGATGTGTTGGGCCTTAGCCTAAATAAGGATTGATGATCGGCTGAAACAACTTATTGTGGTTTAAATGCCACAGTGCTCAATATACAAGCAAGGGTTAAAAAATATTGTAATTTTTTTTGCAATCATTTAATATGTAGAGCTACACACCTCTCTGGTGGTACACCAACCAAGCTCTGTGCGTAGTTTACTCACACAATCATGTGTTACTTCACTCTCTCATGTCTTCTTGCTAATCCAGAGACAGCAGAGAAAGCAGTAGATAGAAGGTAATAATACATGACTGCAAGATCAATATTCACAGGGTTTGTAGTCTGCAGTCATGGAGACAAATAAGCCAACATAGGGGCAGCTTACCTAAAATAAGTGGCTTCATGGCAAATTGACCATGCATGGGCCTGATTGCGGACACATTGGCTTCAAATTATTCAGCTTATGAGTGTACTGCATACGACTGATACATTAGAGTGGATACAACACAAGTATGCAGTAATCTCTTGAGGTCCCCCTAGTGGTTGCTGAGTAAAGAAAGAATTCTGTCATTTGACAACAGGGGATTGAAGCTTTACAACAAAAAATGTACCTTCAATCACTATGAAGATATTTAGGGGGGGAAAAAAATCTACACAGAATTTTAGAATTAAAATACAGATTTATCCACCTATACCTTAGGTTGGATTTGGTAAAGGACTCTAATTTCCTATAACACCATCAATACATTATCATAACTTGCAAGTAAAATTCTTGACAGGCTGCAGTGCACAGCAAACTCACTGCTTGGACACATATATATGGGATAGTATAGCAAAGTTATATTGCTTTGAAAAGCTGGTCATCTGAGAAAATCCAACTTAGAGGAAAAATACATAAAGATTAGAGATGAGTGAGTAGTACTCGATCGAGTAGGTATTCGATCGAATACTATGGTATTCGAAATACTCGTACTCGATCGAGTACCACTCGCTGTTCGAATGTAAAAGTTCGATGCAGAACCAGCATTGATTGGCCGAATGCTATACAGTCGGTCAATCAACGCTGGTTCTTCTCCTACCTTTAGAAGTCTTCTCCGTGCAGCTTCCCCGCGGCGTCTTCCGATGCCTGGCAGAGTGAATTCAGAGCCAGAAGATGCCGCGGGGACGCTGCAAGGAGAAGACTTCTCGGAGGATCCAGCCCGACCCTCACTCATGGACTTGGTAAGTATAATTTGATCGAACGTTGCCTACCCCTGAAACGAACATTTTCCCCCATAGACTATAATAGGGTTCGATATTAGATTCGAGTAGTCGAATATTGAGGGGCTACTCGAATCGAATATCGAATCTCGGACATTTTAGTGTTCGCTCATCTCTAATAAAGATACATCTGCAGTGTTACAGAATGGAAAATACATTTTAAGGTATTAGTAATGTGTCAGAAAAAAAATTAAAATATTTTAGAGTATAAGAATTATTTTACTGCTTTTTAATTTTTTAGAGCTTGTTACAGATTTTATTAAACGTTAAACATGGACATATACGTTTAATAAAGTATCCAGTACGAGCTGCTAGTATTGTATGAGAAAAAATGAACTTCTGAGAAAATATAAGTAAAAATTACTATGTGTGGGGTAGGGGCCTATGCACACAACCATATATATTATAGATCTGTGTGAAGGAGGAACAAAGCACAAAATATGGAGCAGGTCCTAATTATGTCCGATATACTCTATTCTATTGATATGGTGCATGAAAAATACAGAGGGCGCATGGATGTTTTCCACCAACCTACACACAACTATGCTCATATACAAGGGATCTCAGCTTTTAACAGTATTGTTCTGTTGTTAAATATGAAATTTTTGTTCAGATCATGCAAAACATATTTTGCGTCTTACTGTAATATATTTGCTGTGCCCCCTGATGCTTTTTTGATTCCTTCTCAGAACTTCCACTTAACCACTTCTGGACCACCCATAGAGTATATACGTCCGGATAGTAGTTGCCTAGTTCTGACTGGACGTACCGGTATGTCCAGTCAGAACACAGCAGCTGCATGGATATCATGCAGCTGCTGAAGCTGGGAGCCGGCTGTAACTTCAGCTGGAGCTCCCAGAGAGATGACAGGGAAGGTTTATTCCCTTCCCTGCCTTCTCGATCACTGTGTATACAGCGCTCAATGAGCGGCTGCCCTCTGACCCGGTGGTCACGTGATCCGCCGGGCTCAGTGTCTTACAAGAGCTGCTGGGTCCTACAGGACCCAGATCAGCTCTGTAAGTGTAAGAAACAGTGTGCAGGAGGCTGGATTCCTCCTGCAACTGAGGCTAAATGTAGCAGCCTCAGTTATAGGGGAAATCAGCCTCCCTAACAAAAAAAAGTGATCAGATGTCCCCAAAGGTCTCTTATGACCTTATGGGGGCACAATCTGGAAAAAAAATACAAATAAAATATAACAAAAAAGTTAAAAAAATGAAAATAAAATAATTAAAAAAATAAATAAAATAATCCGCTAATAAAATGCCGTTATTAAAGGTTATAGCCCCACCCCCGACAACACCATACAAAATAAAAATTACCGTAACAGAAAGGAAAAACTATTTTATAAAGTTTTTTTAGCAGCGCTTTGTGTTATTAAATAACATAAATAAATAAATAAAGTGAAAACCAGACACAATTTCCCTCCTATTATGTTTATATTTTCCCGGGTATAAAAAAAAAATTAAAACACATTCGAAAACATAAGAAGAATAAGAAGGGTTTTGCCTGGAAGAGACGCACACTTGCTGGCACTCCAGAGTGTTTCTGGACTTGGATGAGTTTATACGGCTGTTCAAGTCATTTGGTCTATATCTGACTATATCTCTTACTTTCCCTATCCATTTACGCTCTGTATGGATGTATGTTAATGAGCGATACATATACATGTGGATGAGTGAAGGCACGATCTCTACTGTAAGCTTATATGCTTTGATAGAGCAAAAAACATTTTATTGCTATTTACCCCTGATGAGTGGGTGCATTTATATACATTGCATACCACGAAACGTGCATGTCGGGTCATGCTATTTTGTTTGAATGCTATTGTGTGTTTTACTAGCCCTTCTTACTTTGGCATATAAAAATTGTTGGAAAGGGTTAATCAGGGATGGACCCTGAATTAGGGTGAGGTTCCGGACAGGGCACTGTCTATGTAGGGCGGTGACCCTGTATTAGGTTTTAGGGTGATTTTAGTCCCTTCCCAAGACTATCCTATAGGGACTGTCGTTATTCTCTATATTTCACTCTATTTTCACATGAAATGGCCTCTTTTGGAATTTTCCTACCACGGATTGAAGTCGGGTAAGTGTGATTGGTTACCTTACTTGGGACCGCCGTGTCCACTGTAAACTATTCTGTGGTTGTGGAGTTGTTCCATTGTTTTCTATGAGGTGACATGTCAGATGTGTGACTATTTTTTAATATTTTTGTGTATATTTATACTTTTAACTTATATCATTAAACGTTAAGGCTTATATCTTGATTGCTCTTTTTGGATTATAATTGGAATAAGTGAAACATTTTCTGCACTATAGAGTGTTTTTCTTGTCTGCACATTCGAAAACAAAAACAACATATAAATAAAGCCCCATGTGTCCCCGAAAAAAGACACAAAAAATAGTTGAATGAGACATACGAGAAAAATGTTACAGCCCTCAAAACCGCACATACAAAAAACCCCGAAAATGTGTCTGGTCCTGGACCACAAATTGGCCCGGTACTGAAGTGGTTAATGTTCCCATTGCTGGTTAGAAGAAGCCACATCTAAGGAGTTATTGGTTGGTATGCACAGTGGCAGGAATCTGGGTGAGAAATCTACTGAGCATGTGCGACCACCAGCACTGCACACATTAGGTGGACGTTTCGAGAGAGTTTCAAAAAAACTCAATGGGCGCTGTAACATATATATAACAGCAATATCTAGACACGGGAGATTTTTTTTTTAATGAGTTCCAATTGAAATTGTTATATAATCTGAGAAATATAATAAATGTCTGACAATCTTATCAATGACTGGAGACCCTATCATGCAATAACCATAAGGAAGGTATGCCATGCTTGGGCTAAAATGTGTGAGGAAAATGACAGTACTTTGTCGAAAGTGAAATAACTCTTTAAGAAAATGTCTGTACTATTAGAAGAATAACTATTTCTTGTAACGTTTACAAGGTCATTAAGAATTTACTCCAGCCATGTTCCTAGGCTATGCTCTCAAGAACACTACTTGTGTCTCTGATGATGATAACAGTCTTCCATCTCCACATGCTCATATAATTACAATGATTAGGTTAGTCTCCTGCAGAATCTAAGCGGAGAGAGAAAAAAAAGGGAATTAGTGCTACATTTTCTCGCATTCCCCTATGTCCTTAACAATTGAGTTCCCATACTGAACACAAGCATGCAGTCAGCTTGCCGTGCGGTGCGATGAGCTACAGGCGACTGGAAATTAAATTGAAAGACAGAGGATGGAGGCTGCAGACATAAGAAGCTGTCAAGCCTTGTCACTGTTTATTGGTTGCATATGGAAACTATTCATTTTTCACACCATGGAAGGGAACAAAGGTCAAGGAGAGTAGGTGACACCTGGTAAATGAATTGTTGTTGTGAATTGGGCATTGTCACAATGAGTCCTGCACACAAGTCATAACAAGCTAAGAATATGACGTGATGGACTATAATTCACAGTTAGCTAAATAGGAACAGAGATATGCAATTCAGATTATATATATATATATATATATATATATATATATATATATATATACAGATAGATAGATAGATAGATAGATAGATAGATAGATCATTTGTTGATGCCACATTTCTTACATACATGGCTTGATATATTTCCCCTGTGTAACTTATCTATGTTGTTGTCTACTACCCACTTGGCTAGTATAGGATAATTTCCAGCAAATGTATCCAAATTTTTTTTATAAATTTCAGTAAGGTGGAGTAAACTCAAAGCACAAAGCTGTATGTCATGCAGGTTTGTGTTTTTTATGTATTCAATTTCTAAGCGTTGTGCTTTGAGTTTACTCCACCTTACTGAAATTTATAAAAAATTTTGGATACATTTGCTGGAAATTATCTTATACTAGCCAAGTGGGCGGTAACACTGCATGCCATACAGAACATACAACTAGTATATAGGTTAGTATATCCTAATTTGGACCAATAATAAAAGGGCCTATATCTCTGGAGTGGCTGAACGGATTTGGATAAGCAAAACATCAAAATGCTCAGGATGACAGCGCCCTTCAGAATGTGTATTGGACTTTTCAGACCTGGTGAAAGGTCGTCTTTAAATAGACTTAAAACTGCTACTTTTTACTATAGGAGAGGGTCTACCAATACATGTCTCACAACGGACGCATCAGTTAGATTCAGGTGACCCTAACCTATCTATCTGGGTGATATTCTGGGTTCTGGTGACACACTCCCTAAAATGTGATATGGCATTTGTTAATATTTTGTGGCCATCTGGTTTATTAATAGATTATTTCTAATTCTGACATTTCTTAACTCTTTGGTTAACACTGAACACAATTGATCTTGTCTATTTCTATGTTAACCTTTAGTATCCAATTCCTACGTCATATTCTCTGCTTTATATTCTGCATATAACTCATATTGACCTTTGCTAGCAGTTTATGTAGCATATTCTGCTTGACGTGCACTGTGCATACACACATACGCCTTATTGTTCTGCCATGTGAATAAAAACAGCAACAAATGTCAAAAAGGGGAATCCATCATTCTCTCACATTCTTCATCCTCTGAGACATCATTGTTGTATGGTAGGCAATGCGTGTAATGCACCATAGACATGTCTCGTGTACATACAGAGGTCTTACATGTAATTGCTAAAGGGTATTTGATGCCGACAGTGGTTATGTTTAGATAACGTATAGGCTAAACATTGTTTTTGAGTCTTTTTCAATAGACTGATCATCATTTGATTCTCTATTGCCATTCATGAGTTTGTACCAGAAGCTGTACTGAGGTTTCCTATTCCTTCTGTGCAATCTGAATTTCTCAATCAGTGGCAAGGTTGGCATCCTATGTCAAGGGATTTAGATCTTAAATGAATTCATCCCTATAATAAGCTGTTTGGGAGTTTTGTGCATATTTGGTTACAATACTACAAGGTGAGCCTTTGTTGGCTACCTTGGACTACATCTTCTTTAGAGTTTATTCATATCAGATGTATGAAAGTTTTATAAAAGAATCACTAAGTAACACTGGTAAAGAATATGCCAGATCAGGATTTACAAACAACATTACTCAAATAAGATGCCTACTTGGTTGGCTGTGGTATAACTTGTCGCACATACAGAAATGTAAACCCAAATAAATGGAGAAAGATGTGGACCGTGCTCACTGGTCGAGAAGGAAGGCCAATTGGGAGTGTGAACCGCAAACACTTTATTGGCAACAGCACAACGCGTTTCGGGCAAAATCATGGGCCTTTTTCAAGTGCATGAATGGAATGACTTGCGTAGGATTCATCTCTTGCCTGGATATATCCAGATAAGATAAGATAATCCTTCAATAGTCCCACCGTGGGGAAATTTCAGTGTGTTACAGGAGCATGGTCATACAGATACAGGATAAGAAACAGTACTATATTACAGAAGGAGACAAGCTGAGAAAAAAAAAAAACATGTTAGGAATCCATAGCAGCTAAGGAAGAAAAGAAAGAAGGAAGACTTCAGGTTCATTTAGTTCCATGTGCGGAGTGATCTTTGCTTGGTCTGATGTAGATTATACAGCCTGACCGCGGTTGGGATAAAAGACCACCGATAGCGCTCCTTCACACACTTGGGGTGAAGCAGTTGGTCACTTACAATGCTGCCAAATGCTGTCAAGGTCTCATACATGGGGTGGGATTTATTGTCCTGCATGGAGCTCACCACGGACAATATCCTTCTGTCACCCACCACCTGTACTGGGTCCAAGGGGAATGGCGACCGACTACACCCATACATTTATCCCTGTGACACCGATTTCCCAAACTTACCCAAGGACAGGCAGTTGGGTCCCTGATAACTATGAGTATGTAGTGTCACACATCACATCACTTCATATGATCATTGTCACCAGTATTTTATTGAGGTAGAAGTTGTCCATCCAAAAAAAAAAAAGCAGCTCATAAGATGCTCAGTCATAGCAAGGATTAACCACACCGGTTCACTTGACAGTAAACACTCTGAACACTCAGTAACTTCTTAGAATGAGAGTAGTGTTATACAGGCAACACACAATAATTGCCAAGTTTTCTTACTAGTACAATCCTTGAAAGCAGCAACTCACAACACAACCATTGGTTGGCCGCAGACTGAAATAGGATAGACATCTCTTATGGAAAGTTGGAGTTAAGCCAAGAGGATAGGTAAGGGATGAAAAAACATGAAATAACCATTTTTCTGCAGTTAGCTTTGCTGTGTAGACTTTGACATAAATACACAGATCATCACAATATTGTGTATTTTGTAAAAGCCGGTCATGTTGTTCTACTTATCTCTAAATATCATGAGCCAAGAGCGATAATAAGGAAGAATACATTTATGACTATGCCTATGTTATTGATGCCCAATTCTGTATATGCGTTGTAAATAAAACATAGTATTATAGCAGTCTACACCATTGTAATAAACAAATTCAGCTTGGATAACAAGGTCAATAAATAACTGAAATTATTTCTGGAATGATGCAATTAGATTTTCTTTTTAATGCCTAACAAATGATTTGCGACAACCTGAGATCATGGAGAGCTCTACTTGTTACTAAATGCTCATTATTCTATAATAAGTATATCACAGATTACTGTCAATGTACCTATAGTGTTACTCAACCCTCCTTAGCAATGCAATCTCTAATAATGCTCAAATTAGTCATTTTCATGGAAGCTGAAATATATGCCCTGCCAATTTACTGATTTCTATCATACATGTGTGTTTACTGATCTGTAATTGCTATTTGATGAAAAAAGAGGCAGTTCCGGTTATGAACGGTGATGAATGTGTAGATTGCCATTCAGAAATAATTACTGCTCCTGTGATATACAAGGAGCAAAACAGATATAGCATGGATAAACACTGTGCACAGGGATCGAGCATCATAGCATTCGTATCAGTTAGAGTTGCACAGATAGAGGTGAAATCACTGCCTGCCGCCCATAACAGCGGGACAACATCCAACATGGTGGACTGTCCCACTTGATCCGGGGTGGCTGTGGGGGCCCCCACAACCATAGGGCCTGGTGCAGCTGAACTGTTTCACCTATGGTTGAAGCAACCCTGGTGGCAACAGATCCTCATAGACTTTCTTGGACTTGGTCCATCGGATTTTAACCATTTGTATCATCTTAACTTCAGACTGCTCTATTTTCCAAAGAAAACTACCCCAGCACTCCTTAGTTTAATAGTTCATAGGGAGGAGTAAACCAGCTCATAATGAACGATCCTAGTTTGTTACTAAAGATGGCTGAACTTGCCAACATTCATTTAATTTCAGGTTCAGGTGGCTTTGGTTCCTAATTTGTTTACGGTCGAACAAGTTCAAAAAGACCCAAAAGTTATATTACTATATACTGAGGTCTCTTCAGATCCCAGAGTATAATAGGTGGAAGCCTAGGGGAGGTGTCAAAAATAAAAACCATTTATACACACCTTCCCTCACCTCTTTTGGGCTTGCTTGTAGCATTGGGTATTCCCTTTAGGTTTCCTCGGTGCCATCGCCACTGAAGCGTGTGATTGGATCTTGGCAGTCATATGGGAATGCCAAGCATTATGATGCTTGGCATTCCATTGTGACTGCTACAGTCCAATTACCGGCCTTGACAGTGACGTCACCGGAAGAGCACCCCATGCCAAGTGAAAACCCAAAAGAGGTCAGGAAAGGTGAGTGTTTTCTTTTATTTTCTTAAACCTCCCCTGGGACCCCACCTATTATACTCTGGGGTCTGAAGAGACCCAAGAGTATATAAATTTACTGCAATGAATGCCATAGAACACATTTTAGTACAAACAGGACAAATTGTTTAAAAAATGAACAATTTAGAATGTTCGGGTTGAACCCAGCTTGGAATGAATTGGTTCACCATCTCTATTTGTTACAAGTTTTCCAAAAATTCCTGGTTTGGATGTACCCAAAATTTTGGGGAATTATGAACAACAAATTATTATATTCCGGGATGTCTTCAGATTGCAGAGTATAATAATCAGAGACCCATGAGAAGTACAGAAAAATACTCATACTCACTATTACTCACTAGAGATGAGCAAACACTGTTTGGATCAGCCGATCCAAACAGCACGCTCCCATAGAAATGAATGGAAGCACCTGTGACGCTGACTTTGCCGGCGGCCGGCCGGCGTCACAAGTGCTTCCATTCATTTCTATGGGAGCGAGCTGTTCGGATCGGCTGATCCGAACAGTGTTCGCTCATCTCTATTACTCACCTCTCCAGGGCTCTGCTGAGGTGTCTGATCTTCATTCCTAAATGTCCCTGTCACCTTTAAGCTTCCTCTGTGGCATTACTATGTTTGTCATGAGGCCTCAGCGGTCATGTTAGGTTATCAACCTCATGACCTTGACAAAACTATCATGATATTGATGGCCCTATGACGGAGATGCCTATAATAAAGACTGGACAATGCAATGGAGCCCCGGAGATTTAAGTAAAGGTGCCCATCACTAATAGGTCATATTGTTGGTCACTTTTGGTAGCTATCATTTTCTCAGCAGCAGTCACAGCTTTATGGTAAAACTTTAGAAAGTTGAGAAGAAGATAACAACAGAGTTTTTTAAGACTGGCAATTCTTACGTCATACTTACGTCATGTAATCTCTGATAGGCCCACAACTGCTAGTATTAGTAAGGGGTTCTAGCCTCTGAGCTAATGTAATGCATGTAGGTGTGTCTGATCTGAAATCTTTGTAGATTTGTGGTATAATTCACACCAGTACATCTGGCAGACCTCTCCACTCTGGTTCAACTAGATTTCTGCCCACTGTCTAAGAAAGTAGCAAGAGGGGGAAAGAGTCTACGGTGCACCCCATTAGGCCAAAAATGCATCAAGTTTAGAGATGAGCGAACACTAAAATGTTCGAGGTTCGAAATTCGATTCGAACAGCCGCTCACTGTTCGAGTGTTCGAATGGGTTTCGAACCCCATTATAGTCTATGGGGAAGATAAACTCGTTAAGGGGGAAACCCAAATTCGTGTCTGGAGGGTCACCAAGTCCACTATGACACCCCAGGAAATGATACCAACACCCTGGAATGACACTGGGACAGCAGGGGAAGCATGTCTGGGGGCATAAAAGTCACTTTATTTCATGGAAATCCCTGTCAGTTTGCGATTTTCGCAAGCTAACTTTTCCCCATAGAAATGCATTGGCCAGTGCTGATTGGCCAGAGTACGGAACTCGACCAATCAGCGCTGGCTCTGCTGGAGGAGGCGGAGTCTAAGATCGCTCCACACCAGTCTCCATTCAGGTCCGACCTTAGACTCCGCCTCCTCCGGCAGAGCCAGCACTGATTGGCCGAAGGCTGGCCAATGCATTCCTATGCGAATGCAGAGACTTAGCAGTGCTGAGTCAGTTTTGCTCAACTACACATCTGATGCACACTCGGCACTGCTACATCAGATGTAGAAATCTGATGTAGCAGAGCCGAGGGTGCACTAGAACCCCTGTGCAAACTCAGTTCACGCTAATAGAATGCATTGGCCAGCGCTGATTGGCCAATGCATTCTATTAGCCCGATGAAGTAGAGCTGAATGTGTGTGCTAAGCACACACATTCAGCACTGCTTCATCACGCCAATACAATGCATTAGCCAGTGCTGATTGGCCAGAGTACGGAATTCGGCCAATCAGCGCTGGCTCTGCTGGAGGAGGCGGAGTCTAAGATCGCTCCACACCAGTCTCCATTCAGGTCCGACCTTAGACTCCGCCTCCTCCGGCAGAGCCAGCACTGATTGGCCGAAGGCTGGCCAATGCATTCCTATGCGAATGCAGAGACTTAGCAGTGCTGAGTCAGTTTTGCTCAACTACACATCTGATGCACACTCGGCACTGCTACATCAGATGTAGAAATCTGATGTAGCAGAGCCGAGGGTGCACTAGAACCCCTGTGCAAACTCAGTTCACGCTAATAGAATGCATTGGCCAGCGCTGATTGGCCAATGCATTCTATTAGCCCGATGAAGTAGAGCTGAATGTGTGTGCTAAGCACACACATTCAGCACTGCTTCATCACGCCAATACAATGCATTAGCCAGTGCTGATTGGCCAGAGTACGGAATTCGGCCAATCAGCGCTGGCTCTGCTGGAGGAGGCGGAGTCTAAGGTCGGACCTGAATGGAGACTGGTGTGGAGCGATCTTAGACTCCGCCTCCTCCAGCAGAGCCAGCGCTGATTGGTCGAGTTCCGTACTCTGGCCAATCAGCGCTGGCCAATGCATCCCTATGGGAAAAAGTTTATCTCACAAAAATCACAATTACACACCCGATAGAGCCCCAAAAAGTTATTTTTAATAACATTCCCCCCTAAATAAAGGTTATCCCTAGCTATCCCTGCCTGTACAGCTATTCCTGTCTCATAGTCACAAAGTTCACATTCTCATATGACCCGGATTTGAAATCCACTATTCGTCTAAAATGGAGGTCACCTGATTTCGGCAGCCAATGACTTTTTCCAATTTTTTTCAATGCCCCCGGTGTCGTAGTTCCTGTCCCACCTCCCCTGCGCTGTTATTGGTGCAAAAAAGGCGCCAGGGAAGGTGGGAGGGGAATCGAATTTTGGCGCACTTTACCACGCGGTGTTCGATTCGATTCGAACATGGCGAACACCCTGATATCCGATCGAACATGTGTTCGATAGAACACTGTTCGCTCATCTCTAATCAAGTTGATTTAACTGAATTGGAAACAAATTTTTGGAAATAATTTCTACCCAGGAGCATTTTTGGCAGGCATTATATGGGGAATCTTTAATGCATTAGGTGGTTTTTAGATCATCCAGGTGAGAGAAGCCGATGATATTTTTGCGCTTCCTCTCATGATGGTGGATGGTGATGGTGGTATCAGCTGCCATTGCTTCTGAGTCAATAGGCTAATAAACCCTACTTCACGTCATCCTGGTAACAAAGTTGTTCAAAGCAGCTCTTACTTTTTCACAAATTTCTTAAGGATCCAATTTTTTTATTATACATGCTAGCAAAACCTTCAACAATCCAACAGCCGAATATATACCACTAGCCTCTGCCCACGACTTCGTCTGCGTGTGGTTGGCGTCGATGATCTGCCTATATTCAGCAAATTGCTGCCGTCGATAGTTTGCCTGCTCCAGCGTTTCGGCAGCTCTTAAGCTGTCCTGCTGCTGAACTTGCTCCTCACACCGTGCCTGTGATTGTTCTGGCATCCCAGCAGCTCGCTGGGACTCCATATAATGAGCGTGTTGTTCGCGTCGGTGATCCGCATGCTTCGGCATTTCGGGAGCTGTTAAGCTGACCTGCCACTGAACATGTCCTTCACACCATGCCTGTGATTGTTCCGGCATCTCAGCAACTCGCTGGGATGCCATATAATGAGTGTGTTGTTGGCATTGATGATCCACCTGCTCCAGCGTGTCGGCAGCTGTCAAGCTGGCCTGTCGCTGAACTCGTTCCTCGCACTGTGCCAGTGATTGTTTCTGCATCTCAGCAGCTCACTGCTGTAATGAGCATATAATGAGCATGTTGTTGGCGCTGATGACACCCCTCAACTCCACTTGAGGAGAACTCTTGCTTCCTTCATAGCTCTCGCTGTTTTAGTATTTTGCGACAAATTAGATTTTCTTTTTCACGGCACGTTTAAAAGTACCAAACTGCCAATTTGGATTAAAGGTGTTATCCCATCCAATGTGTCAGCACTGCCTGGAGCAGATCAGATAATATGCAGATGCGTGCACTTAATGGACTGAGGGTTATCTGAGTGTTTACATAGAGATATAACAGACCTGGCTTTATCAGAACCTAAGATAAGCTGCTGCAAGACCAGCGTAACATAGTATGTGAACATAAATTTATAACAGTCATTTACCTATGTAGCCTATGTGTTAATCCAGGTTACAAACTATCTATATGCCAAATTTCATCCATATCCGTTCAACCGTTTTTGTGTGATTGAGTAACAAACACACAAACATCCAAACACACAAACTTTCACATTCATAATACTAGTAGGATAAACAACTCCCAACAGAGTATCATGAAGTCATGTATTGTTTTTGAAAGCTGATCATCTTAAGAAACGCTTTTCAGGATATGTCAAATCAAGAGAAAAAGTAAGAAAGGACCAATCTGCAACACGAGAAACATGTAATAAGGGTACAGCAGGAAGTATATGCAGTTAGAAGAGATCTCTGGAACATCAGTTGAGTTTTTTGAGAATCCACAGCAACACGCTCTTCTGATCCTCGGAAGGAAGATCTGTAGACCTGTCAAGTGAGAGTTCTAAAGTTGTAAATGAGTGCTCTGAAGTTACCCCATCAAGTGAGCCACATGAGATTTGTTTATCACTAATTATAATAGACCAACCAGCTGTGCATATCAAGTCACAACGCTAGTCGCCTGGGTCGTTGGTACGTCAATACCAGTAAATAGCTATTCCAACAGCAAAACAAAAAGACACGGCAGACAAATAATCAAGTATTGACAGATTTATGTAAGTGTTCTCGTACTTGATGTTCTCCTTTAAGTAAACCATGGGCAGGAAAATAATTCTTTAGTCGGAGAAATTACAATGAGCTGAAAACATTAGAACAAACCTGATCATTAAGGCTTTAGAGAGCCACTAGAGACGGACAACTATCTTCTCGTAATAATCCCAACAATATTAATTGAGTTTCGACACTTCCTCGAATTGTTGTAATCCTCTGGTATACAAAAGAATATTGCTATTGTCGCTCAAGGTCAATTGGGCTGTGCACCGCTCATACAACATGTGTCATTCTCTTCCCTGCATGACTGTTGGCTGCTCTAAAACACAACAATGATACACTAGGATTGGCTGGCAGGGGTAGGAAATTAGTCTCTTAAGAACTAATACATTTTACCCTGCAATCATATTTCCCTGTGTTAGGAAGGGATCAATCAGTGTCACTTGTCTTGAAATAATCCCACTTCATCCCCTCCTGTGCAGATGGCAGCTGTGGAGAAACTCATTGCAGTACCCTCGATTATCGAAAAGAGGGGGCGTACTGGCCTTTCATATGTGTGCTTATGTTTCTGTATTTTTTTTTCCTGCTCTTGAGTCCACAATGTTATAAGCAAGAAAAAAAAGTACAAACAATCCATATGTAATATAAATAATATTCCTATTATTTTCGCCAAAACCTATTGCGATTAATATTGTCATCTCCTTCTTCTTATAGATCAGCTATCTGATTGTAGCTTCTGTTCAGGATCTTAACCAATATTTTTATAAGGATGTGTGTGGTGCCCATCGTCTGCACTTCTTGGGCATTAATCCTTTTTGATGGTACCTGGAGCTCCGACTACCGGGCTTTGGTCCTCTACATACTGTGTAAGTGGCCACAAGAAAACGGCCACGGACATTCGCAGTCAGCTCTGCCCCAGACCTAGAAGTTCAAAACCCACCACTGGAAGAAGATGCAGGGAGAGGCGTTCCAGGCAAAAATAGAGGCGGCGCTGGAGAGTTCTCTCGTAGTATTGAGGACGCTCCCAGTGCTGTTTGAGCACTGGGGACCGCCCCCAGTGCTGCTAGAGAACTCATTTGCATACAGAAGAAAATCAGGATTTCTACCAATCGGCGGGGCAGAGAAGTCATCTAAAGGTAGGAGAAGAATAGCCTTTCTTAAGGCTATTCCTATGGGTTAGGGAGGAAAAAAAGGGAATCCAATGATTGGATCCTTTTAAGCTGCCATGTCTCACATTATGGTAGTGTCTGTATTTTCAAGAATTCTCTACTCAAGTACCCATGCACGATGAATAGCTATCTATTAGGAATGGAAAAAACCTGTGGGCTATTTTCCTAAGGTATGCTTTGTGTCTATTGTTTACCATCCCTGCACGAACTCAGGGGGCATGGACAATGAGAGGCAGACAAAGTATGGAAGAGAAACTTGCATGAAATTTGCGGAATCCTTCTGTCAAGGAAATCTTTTGGTGTCTATTGTTTATGTTTGAAAGATGCCTGCAGCTGAATGGAATTCCTTTTTCCTGTGGACACGTGGAGGCTTTGTTACAGCCTTTGTTACCATCACCCACACACACTAGTTAAGGAAGCATGGCAAGAGAGGCATATAGTATGGAGGAAAAATCAGCACCCTGTCTGCCTCGATGGCTTCAGACTTCTCGGGTGAATAGAACACATGACAGTGGTAAGAAGAAAGTAGGAGGGCTTGCAACAAGAGATGGTGCACTTTGGGGGCATTTTTTGTAGTTATGTGAGTACTGCCCAAACGTTGGCGCTATTTTTGTTGTAGTTATAAGTACTAGAGATGAGCGAACACTGTTCGGATCAGCTGATCCGAACAGCACGCTAGCATAGAAATGAATAGAAGCACCTAGCATGCAGACTTTGCAGGCAGCCGGCCGCTTAACCCCCCGCGTGCTTCCATTCATTTCTATGGGAGCGTGCTGTGAGCGTGCTGTTCGGAACGGCTGTTCCGAACAGTGTTCGCTCATCTCTAATAAGTGCCCCTTAGAACTACGCGAGCGTACTGTGCATGTGCAGTAAGCTCGCAAACTTCTTCATTCTGGAAGAAAAGAAGATGAAGGCGAGGAAGAGAGAGGACAAGAGGGCATCGCTGGAAGAAAAAAGAAGGGGGAGGCGTGACAGCAAGTTGACGTCGGACCATGGAGGACCGCTCAGCGTGCATGCTAAGGTATGATTTACAAATATGTTTTTATGGTTCTATTTAAAAATGGAGGGAGGTTTAAAATAACATATGCGGTGCCTGAATAGCCTTTTTAACGGCTATTCAAGCATATGTGGGGCTCATACAGCATAGTTTTGCTGATAGAGCCCCTTTAACTTCTCTATCTGGGCCCAGACTGCCACAAATTCTTTGCACATTAGCTTTCTATCATTCTCATCCCTTGTCAGTAGTTCCCTTATAAAACCTTTCCTTGGCTATATACTTCTGGCAAAGTTCTGTTTTGTTTTGTTTTGTTTTGTTTTGGGGGGGGGTTGCATGAAAGGGCTTATAGTCTCTGACAGTGGAAGGCTGTGTGTCATAAATCACCAGCTCACCAGAGGGCAGGGGTAATACATTTATGATGCACAAACTCATAAATCGGCCTGGAGATGTTTATCCATCCCTAGTGCATTGAGGGTGACCTTCGGGCCTCCTTGCCTTCTGGGCCCAGTCATAGCTGTGACCCTATAGTTACACCAGTGATTTCTCAATCGGTATTGTACAGTAACATTACAAATTAAATTACAAAGACATCTTACAGAGTTCTGTAAACGGAAGAATAAAAAAGTTATTGGTGTCACAATATGGCGACGTGAATACATTTTTGTTTCCTTCAAAGTTGTAGTTTTTGGGGTTTTTTTTAAAGTGTATTAAACATAAAAAAAGATGTAACTTGGTATTACCATAATCATATTGACCCCATCATGCGGGGTGGTAGGCAGTACACAGTATTATCTTGCACTGTGAACGGTACTGCCCATTGATAATGCATGGTTTAAGAACTACCTCCCTGACAGTACAGTGATACTGGAAGCCGAAACTAATGGCACCAATATTTCAGCAAGGGGGAGGTACAAACAAAACAAAATGTACACAGAATTCTACACAAGAACACCTATGTAATAGTGTATACACTGTCTACCAATAAGTATTTGGACACCCATGCAAATGCAAATGAAGGTATCTGCAGTCGTGATGTACGTCACTCCTTCCACCGTTAAATATCGTATAGGAAACAGAACAGCATTGGCATTAGTGCATTGTCATTAGTCACATGCAAGAGGCCACGAAGTGCAGAGTTGTCTGATTTCGAGAAAGGGGTAATTGTGGGGTACCACAGAAACCGTCGATCCTTAAGGAACAAAGCAAGCTAACTGAATTATCCAAAATCCACAGTGGCCTATGTGATTACAAAGTGGAAGGTGAATGGTGATTATCGGAATGTGCCCCGAGTCGGCAGACTCCCGAAACTGCAGCTGACCAAAATTGGTGAAAGAACTTACCTGTCTTCTCCAAGCCGAATGGAATAAAATACCACTAGCCGTCATACAAGGACTTGTGGAAAGCATGTCCCGGGGGGCTGAGACTGTAATTGCCGCTCGTGGAGGTTCTACCAACTATTGAATAAGAATAAATGTCTTCTATTCTACCACAGGTGTCCAAATACTTATCGGTAGACAGTATACCATCTCACATAGGCTCCTGCAGGGTCAGGTCAGTCAACACTTGGACCGGAACCTGCTGCAGCAACAAATACCCCATCTTTGGAAACAATCTATACTGAAACAACCTGAACATGACAATTCATGTCTCACTCACACAGTAACACAAAGCAGTATCCAAACAATGACTATTTCGTTATTGGGGGAATATATTAGACTAGATGTGCGATCAGATCATCTCCACCTCTGTGCATTAATATAAATGGTTGTGCTATAAAGTATCAAGGCTAGAGATGAGCGAACAGTGTTCTATCGAACACATGTTCGATCGGATATCAGGGTGTTCGCCATGTTCGAATCGAATCGAACACCACGTGGTAAAGTGCGCCAAAATTCGATTCCCCTCCCACCTTCCCTGGCGCCTTTTTTGCACCAATAACAGCGCAGGGGAGGTGGGACAGGAACTACGACACCGGGGGCATTGAAAAAAATTGGAAAAAGTCATTGGCTGCCGAAATCAGGTGACCTCCATTTTAGACGAATAGTGGATTTCAAATCCGGGTCATATGAGAATGTGAACTTTGTGACTATGAGACAGGGATAGCTGTACAGGCAGGGATAGCTAGGGATAACCTTTATTTAGGGGGGAATGTTATTAAAAAATAACTTTTTGGGGCTCTATTGGGTGTGTAATTGTGATTTTTGTGAGATAAACTTTTTCCCATAGGGATGCATTGGCCAGCGCTGATTGGCCGAATTCCGTACTCTGGCCAATCAGTGCTGGCCAATGCATTCTATTAGCTTGATGAAGCAGAGTGTGCACAAGGGTTCAAGCGCACCCTCGGCTCTGATGTAGCAGAGCCGAGGCTGCACAAGGGTTCAAGCGCACCCTCGGCTCTGATGTAGGAGAGCCGAGGGTGCACTTGAACCCTTGTGCACCCTCAGCTCTGCTACATCAGAGCCGAGGGTGCGCTTGAACCCTTGTGCACACTCTGCTTCATCAAGCTAATAGAATGCATTGGCCAGCGCTGATTGGCCAATGTATTCTATTAGCCTGATGAAGTAGAGCTGAATGTGTGTGCTAAGCACACACATTCAGCTCTACTTCATCGGGCTAATAGAATGCATTGGCCAGCGCTGATTGGCCAGAGTACGGAACTCGACCAATCAGCGCTGGCTCTGCTGGAGGAGGCGGAGTCTAAGATCGCTCCACACCAGTCTCCATTCAGGTCCGACCTTAGACTCCGCCTCCTCCGGCAGAGCCAGCGCTGATTGGCCGAAGGCTGGCCAATGCATTCCTATGCGAATGCAGACTTAGCAGTGCTGAGTCAGTTTTGCTCAACTACACATCTGATGCACACTCGGCACTGCTACATCAGATGTAGCAATCTGATGTAGCAGAGCCGAGGGTGCACTAGAACCCCTGTGCAAACTCAGTTCACGCTAATAGAATGCATTGGCCAGCGCTGATTGGCCAATGCATTCTATTAGCCCGATGAAGTAGAGCTGAATGTGTGTGCTTAGCACACACATTCAGCTCTACTTCATCAGGCTAATAGAATACATTGGCCAATCAGCGCTGGCCAATGCATTCTATTAGCTTGATGAAGCAGAGTGTGCACAAGGGTTCAAGCGCACCCTCGGCTCTGATGTAGCAGAGCTGAGGGTGCACAAGGGTTCAACAAGGGTGCAACAAGGGTTCTCCTAGTCTAAGATCGCTCCACACCAGTCTCCATTCAGGTCCGACCTTAGACTCCGCCTCCTCCAGCAGAGCCAGCGCTGATTGGCCGAATTCCGTACTCTGGCCAATCAGCACTGGCTAATGCATTGTATTGGCGTGATGAAGCAGTGCTGAATGTGTGTGCTTAGCACACACATTCAGCTCTACTTCATCGGGCTAATAGAATGCATTGGCCAATCAGCGCTGGCCAATGCATTCTATTAGCGTGAACTGAGTTTGCACAGGGGTTCTAGTGCACCCTCGGCTCTGCTACATCAGATTGCTACATCTGATGTAGCAGTGCCGAGTGTGCATCAGATGTGTAGTTGAGCAAAACTGACTCAGCACTGCTAAGTCTGCATTCGCATAGGAATGCATTGGCCAGCCTTCGGCCAATCAGCGCTGGCTCTGCCGGAGGAGGCGGAGTCTAAGGTCGGACCTGAATGGAGACTGGTGTGGAGCGATCTTAGACTCCGCCTCCTCCAGCAGAGCCAGCGCTGATTGGCCGAATTCCGTACTCTGGCCAATCAGCACTGGCTAATGCATTGTATTGGCGTGATGAAGCAGTGCTGAATGTGTGTGCTTAGCACACACATTCAGCTCTACTTCATCGGGCTAATAGAATGCATTGGCCAGCGCTGATTGGCCGAATTCCGTACTCTGGCCAATCAGCACTGGCTAATGCATTGTATTGGCGTGATGAAGCAGTGCTGAATGAGTGTGCTTAGCACACACATTCAGCTCTACTTCATCGGGCTAATAGAATGCATTGGCCAATCAGCGCTGGCCAATGCATTCTATTAGCGTGAACTGAGTTTGCACAGGGGTTCTAGTGCACCCTCGGCTCTGCTACATCAGATTGCTACATCTGATGTAGCAGTGCCGAGTGTGCATCAGATGTGTAGTTGAGCAAAACTGACTCAGCACTGCTAAGTCTGCATTCGCATAGGAATGCATTGGCCAGCCTTCGGCCAATCAGCGCTGGCTCTGCCGGAGGAGGCGGAGTCTAAGGTCGGACCTGAATGGAGACTGGTGTGGAGCTATCTTAGACTCCGCCTCCTCCAGCAGAGCCAGCGCTGATTGGTCGAGTTCCGTACTCTGGCCAATCAGCACTGGCCAATGCATTTCTATGGGGAAAAGTTAGCTTGCGAAAATCGCAAACTGACAGGGATTTCCATGAAATAAAGTGACTTTTATGCCCCCAGACATGCTTCCCCTGCTGTCCCAGTGTCATTCCAGGGTGTTGGTATCATTTCCTGGGGTGTCATAGTGGACTTGGTGACCCTCCAGACACGAATTTGGGTTTTCCCCTTAACGAGTTTATGTTCCCCATAGACTATAATGGGGTTCGAAACCCATTCGAACACTCGAACAGTGAGCGGCTGTTCGAATCGAATTTCGAACCTCGAACATTTTAGTGTTCGCTCATCTCTAATCAAGGCCAAACGTATTTAGGATGGAGAAGCAAAGTGTGCGGGCTTTAATAATTGATATGGTTTACCTGGAAGGTATGTGCTGAGAGTAGAGATTGCCCTCAGGGCTGCATTTCCAAACATACCGTTGCTTATAGAATTTGCGGCGTTTTTCTCTGCTCCGTTGTGTGGGGGGTTTTTTTTCCACCAAGGAAATGAAAATCTAATTAAACATCCAAAGATCGATTGTGCATTTTTGTTATAAGGTTCATTGGCATTGATTCTTCCAGGCAGTAAATAAAAGGTCGCTTTGCATTGCTAAACTTCTAAATAACTCTGCTAGATAGACAGAATTCTTCCAGTTGTATTTAGACTGTAAATATTCTATTGCATAGAAAGCATGACATTTAGTTTAGAAACTTTGCTTTACATGAAAATTCTATGTATTAAATACAGGGAAATGACAATTTTATTTCCAGTATGAAATATATTTCTTCATTGCATTGCTCTTTGCACAGTATTAATGAGATCCTGGAAGGAAATTGATCTTGTGAATGTATTCTGCTAACACATCCAGATTATAAAGTGCACACGGGCACTGTTGTGGCCCCAAAGAAGTCTGTCGGTAGGGATGAGCCAACCTCACGAAATTCGTCTCACAAGGTTCGTCTGAGATGAGCGAGTAGTACTCGATCGAGTAGGTATTCGATCGAATACTATGGTATTCGAAATACTCATACTTGATCGAGTACCACTCGCTGTTCGAATGTAAAAGTTTGATGCAGAATCAGCATTGATTGGCCGAATGCTATACAGTCGGCCAATCAACGCTGGTTCTTCTCCTACCTTTAGAAGTCTTCTCTGTGCAACGTCCCCGCGGCGTCTTCCGGCTCTTCATTCACTTTGCCAGGCATCGGGCCTGGGCAGAGCCGACTGCGCATGTCCGCTTGTAGTGCCCGATGCCTGGCAGAGTGAATTCAGAGTGGGAAGATGCCGCAGGGACGCTGCACGGAGAAGACTTCCCGGAGGATCCAGCCCGACCCTCACTCGTGGACTTGGTAAGTTCAGTTTGATCGAACGTTGCCTACCCCTGAAACGAGCATTTTCCCCCCATAGACTATAATAGGGTTCAATATTCGATTTGAGTAGTCGAATATTGAGGGTCTATTCGAAACCAATATCAAACCTCGAACATTTTATTGTTTGCTCATCTCTAGTCATTATCTTCAGACCCCAGAGTATAATAGGATACAGGCAGAGGCGTGGTTAGTAGAGATGAGCGAACAGTGTTCTATCGAACTCATGATCGATCGGATATTAGGCTGTTCGGCATGTTCGAATCGAATCGAACACCGCGTGGTAAAGTGCGCCATTACTCGATTCCCCTCCCACCTTCCCTGGCGCCTTTTTTGCTCCAATAACAGCGCAGGGTAGGTGGGACAGGAACTACGACACCGGTGACGTTGAAAAAAGTAGGCAAAACCCATTGGCTGCCGAAAACATGTGACCTCTAATTTAAAAGAACAGCGACGCCCAGCTTCGCGTCATTCTGAGCTTGCAATTCACCGAGGACGGAGGTTTCCGTCCAGCTAGCTAGGGCTTAGATTCTGGGTAGGCAGGGACAGGCTAGGATAGGAAGGAGAAGACAACCAACAGCTCTTGTAAGAGCTAAATTCCAGGGAGAAGCTTGTCAGTGTAACGTGGCACTGACGGGCTCAATCGCCGCAACCCAGCTTTCCCAGGATCCTGAATGGAATACACTGTCAGTGTATTCCCGTATACCCGATATATACCCCGATACCCGTTCCAACGGTGTGCCCCCCCACCTTCACCCCAGAAATACCCTGCAAGTCCCCTAGCAATAGAATTGGGGCTATATACACCCACAATTTTTACTACTGGTATACAGTGCCATTGTCTGACTGGGAATTCAAAGAATATATTGGGAATACAAATACCCTCATTTCTTGCTACTGCCATATAGTGCCAGTTTCTGACTGGTAATTCAAAGAATATATTGGGGTTACGTGCACCCACAATTTTTACTACTGGTATACAGTGCCATTGTCTGACTGGGAATTCAAAGAGTATATTGGGAATACAAATACCCTCATTTCTTGCTACTGCCATATAGTGCCAGTGTCTGACTGGGAATTCAAAGAATATATTGGGGTTACGTGCACCCACAATTTTTACTACTGGTATACAGTGCCATTGTCTGACTGGGAATTCAAAGAGTATATTGGGAATACAAATACCCTCATTTCTTGCTACTGCCATATAGTGCCAGTTTCTGACTGGGAATTCAAAGAATATATTGGGGTTACGTGCACCCACAATTTTTACTACTGGTATACAGTGCCATTGTCTGACTGGGAATTCAAAGAATATATTGGGGTTATAAATACCCTCATTTCTTGCTACTGCCATATAGTGCCAGTTTCTGACTGGTAATTCAAAGAATATATTGGGGTTACGTGCACCCACAATTTTTACTACTGGTATACAGTGCCATTGTCTGACTGGGAATTCAAAGAGTATATTGGGAATACAAATACCCTCATTTCTTGCTACTGCCATATAGTGCCAGTTTCTGACTGGGAATTCAAAGAATATATTGGGGTTACGTGCACCCACAATTTTTACTACTGGTATACAGTGCCATTGTCTGACTGGGAATTCAAAGAGTATATTGGGAATACAAATACCCTCATTTCTTGCTACTGCCATATAGTGCCAGTTTCTGACTGGGAATTCAAAGAATATATTGGGGTTACGTGCACCCACAATTTTTACTACTGGTATACAGTGCCATTGTCTGACTGGGAATTCAAAGAGTATATTGGGAATACAAATACCCTCATTTCTTGCTACTGCCATATAGTGCCAGTTTCTGACTGGGAATTCAAAGAATATATTGGGGTTACGTGCACCCACAATTTTTACTACTGGTATACAGTGCCATTGTCTGACTGGGAATTCAAAGAGTATATTGGGAATACAAATACCCTCATTTCTTGCTACTGCCATATAGTGCCAGTTTCTGACTGGGAATTCAAAGAATATATTGGGGTTACGTGCACCCACAATTTTTACTACTGGTATACAGTGCCAATTTCTAACTAGGAATTCAAAATGCGCAAGGCTCCCGGAAAGGGACGTGGACGAGGTCGGGGGAATGGTTCTGGGGAGCAAGGTAGCAGTGAAGCCACAGGGCGTCCCGTGCCTACTCCTGTGGGGCAGCAAGCATTGCGCCACTCCACAGTGCCAGGGTTGCTTGCCACATTAACTAAACTGCAGGGTACAAACCTTAGTAGGCCCGAGAACCAGGAACAGGTCTTGCAATGGCTGTCAGAGAACGCTTACAGCACATTGTCCAGCAGCCAGTCAGACTCTGCCTCCTCTCCTCCTATTACCCAACAGTCTTGTCTTCCTTCCTCCCAAAATTCCGAAGCTTTACAGAACAATAACCCAAACTGTCCCTGCTCCCCAGAGCTGTTCTCCGCTCCTTTCATTGTCCCTCAACCTGCCTCTCCACGTCACGATTCCACGAACCTAACAGAGGAGCATCTGTGTCCAGATGCTCAAACACTAGAGTCTCCTCCATCTCCGTTCGATTTGGTGGTGGATGACCAGCAACCCACCCTCATCGACGATGATGTGACGCAGTTGCCGTCAGGGCATCCAGTTGACCGGCGCATTGTGCGGGAGGAGGAGATGAGACAGGAGTTGGAAGAGGAAGTGGTGGATGATGAGGACACTGACCCGACCTGGACAGGGGGGATGTCAAGCGGGGAAAGTAGTGTGGATGTTGAGGCAGGTGCAGCACCAAAAAGGGTAGCTAGAGGCAGAGGCAGAGGTCAGCAGCTTAGGCGAAGCCAGGCCACACCCGGAATCTCCCAAGATGTTCCAGTTCGTACCCAGCCCCGAAAAACTCCCACCTCGAGGGCACGTTTCTCGAAGGTGTGGAGTTTTTTCAAGGAATGCGCCGAGGACAGATATAGTGTTGTCTGCACAATTTGCCTCTCGAAATTGATTAGGGGCTCTGAGAAGAGCAACCTGTCCACCACTTCAATGCGCCGTCATTTGGAATCCAAGCACTGGAATCAGTGGCAGGCAGCAACGGCAGGACAAAGGCCGCCTGCCGTTCACGCCACTGCCACTGCCTCTGCCTCTGCCACTGCCACTGCTGACTGTGCTGGCGATGCACTCCAGAGGACGAGCCAGGACACCACTTCATCTGCCTCCGCCACTTTGTTGACTTCTACCTCATCCTCCCCTGGTCCTGTCTTATCTCCTTCTCCTGCACCATCAAAGGCACCATCAGGCGTTTCTTTACAACAACCCACCATCTCTCAGACATTGGAGCGGCGGCAGAAATACACTGCTAACCACCCACACGCGCAAGCCTTGAACGCCAACATCGCTAAACTGCTGGCCCAGGAGATGTTGGCGTTCCGGCTTGTTGAAACTCCCGCCTTCCTGGACCTGATGGCAACTGCGGCACCTCGCTATGCCGTCCCTAGCCGTCACTACTTCTCCCGGTGTGCCGTCCCCGCCTTGCACCAGCACGTGTCACTCAACATCAGGCGGGCCCTTAGTTCCGCGCTTTGCACAAAGGTCCACTTGACCACCGACGCGTGGACAAGTGCATGCGGACAGGGACGCTACATTTCACTGACGGCACACTGGGTGAATGTAGTTGAGGCTGGGACTGCTTCCCAAACTGGCCCGGTGTACCTCGTCTCCCCGCCTAACATTCCTGGCAGGGACACGAGAAGAACACCCCCCTCCTCCTCCTCCTCTACCGCCTCCTCCTCCGCCACCGCCTCCTCCTCCGCCACCGCCTCCTCCTCCGCTGTTAGATTGACCCCAGCTACGAGTTGGAAACGTTGCAGCACTGGCGTTGGTAGACGTCAGCAGGCTGTGCTGAAGCTGATCAGCTTGGGGGACAGACAGCACACTGCCTCCGAGGTGAGGGATGCCCTCCTCGATGAGACGGCAATATGGTTTGAGCCGCTGCACCTGGGCCCAGGCATGGTCGTTTGTGATAACGGCCGGAACCTGGTAGCAGCTCTGGAGCTTGCCGGACTCCAACATGTTCCATGCCTGGCCCACGTCTTCAACCTAGTGGTGCAACGTTTCCTAAAGAGCTACCCCAATGTTCCAGAGCTACTGGTGAAAGTGCGGCGCATGTGCGCCCACTTTCGCAAGTCGACAGTAGCCGCTGCTAGCTTAAAATCTCTCCAGCAACGCCTGCATGTGCCACAACACCGGCTTTTGTGCGACGTCCCCACACGCTGGAACTCAACGTTTCAGATGTTGAATAGAGTGGTTGAGCAGCAGAGACCTTTGATGGAATACCAGCTACAAAACCCTAGGGTGCCACAAAGTCAGCTGCCTCAGTTTCACATCCATGAGTGGCCATGGATGAGAGACCTTTGTGACATCCTACGGGTCTTTGAGGAGTCCACAAGGAGGGTGAGCTCTGAGGATGCGATGGTGAGCCTTACAATCCCGCTCTTGTGTGTTCTGAGAGAATCCCTGATTGACATCAGGGATAACTCAGATCACACAGAGGAGTTAGGGATAGCATCCGATCCGTCACAGCTGGAGAGTAGGTCCACACATCTGTCCGCTTCACTGCGTTTAATGGAGGAGGAGGAGGAGGAGGAGGAGGAAGAAGAGTTGTCCGATGATGTGATGGTGATACAGGAGGCTTCCGGGCAACTTCGAATCGTCCCATTGTTGCAGCGCGGATGGGTAGACATGGAGGATGAGGAGGAAATGGAGATTGAACTTTCCGGTGGGGCCAGAGGAGTCATGCCAACTAACACTGTGGCAGACATGGCTGAGTTCATGTTGGGGTGCTTTACAACCGACAAGCGTATTGTCAAAATCATGGAGGACAACCAGTACTGGATCTTTGCTATCCTTGACCCCCGGTATAAAAACAACATCTCGTCTTTTATTCCGGTAGAGGGGAGGGCCAATCGCATCAATGCTTGCCACAGGCAATTGGTGCAGAATATGATGGAGATGTTTCCAGCATGTGACGTTGGCGGCAGGGAGGGCAGTTCCTCCAGTAGGCAACCAAGTTCTCACCGGTCCACACAAACGAGGGGCACACTGTCTAAGGTCTGGGACACCTTGATGGCACCCCCTCGCCAAAGTGCCGCCACGGAGGGTCCTAGTGTCACCAGGCGTGAGAAGTATAGGCGCATGTTGCGGGAATACCTTTCCGACCACAGCCCTGTCCTCTCCGACCCCTCTGCGCCCTACACGTATTGGGTGTCGAAGTTGGACCTGTGGCTTGAACTTGCCCTATATGCCTTGGAGGTGCTGTCCTGTCCTGCCGCCAGCGTCCTATCTGAGAGGGTGTTCAGTGCAGCCGGTGGCATCATCACTGACAAGCGCACCCGTCTGTCAGCTGAGAGTGCCGACCGGCTCACTTTGATAAAAATGAACCACCACTGGATAGAGCCTTCATTTTTGTGCCCACCTGTGTAAAGCACCCCAACATGAAACTCCATGTCTGTACTCAACCTCTCCAATTCCTCCGCATCCTCATACTCATCCACCATAAGCGTTGCACAATTCTGCTAATACTAGGCTCCCTCCAACATGATTTCCCCCAACTCTGCTGGTTAGAGGCTCCCTCCACCCTGATTTCCACCAACTCTGCTGGTTAGAGGCTCCCTCCACCCTGCTTTCCCACAACTCTGCTGGTTAGAGGCTCCTTCCACCATGAATTTGCCCAAACTGGGCTGTTTAGAGGCTCCCTCCACCATGAATTGGTCCAAACTGGGTTTTTTAGAGGCTCCCTCCACCATGAATTGGTCCAAACTGGGCTGGTTAGAGGCTCCCTCCACCATGAATTGGTCCAAACTGGGCTGGTTAGAGGCTCCCTCCACCATGAATTTGCCCAAACTGGGCTGGTTAGAGGCTCCCTCCACAATTAATTGGTCCAAACTGGGCTAATTAGAGGCTCCCTCCACCATGAATTGGTCCAAACTGGGTTTTTTAGAGGCTCCCTCCACCATGAATTTGCCCAAACTGGGCTGTTTAGAGGCTCCCTCCACCATGAATTGGTCCAAACTGGGCTGGTTAGAGGCTCCCTCCACCATGAATTTCCCAAAACTTGGCTGTTTAGAGGCTCCCTCCACCATTAATTGGTCCAAACTGGGCTGGTTAGAGGCTCCCTCCACCATGAATTTGCCCAAACTGGGGTGGTTAGAGGCTCCCTCCACCATTAATTGGTCCAAACTGGGCTGGTTAGAGGCTCCCTCCACAATTAATTGGTCCAAACTGGGCTAATTAGAGGCTCCCTCCACCATGAATTGGTCCAAACTGGGTTTTTTAGAGGCTCCCTCCACCATGAATTTGCCCAAACTGGGCTGTTTAGAGGCTCCCTCCACCATGAATTGGTCCAAACTGGGCTGGTTAGAGGCTCCCTCCACCATGAATTGGTCCAAACTGGGCTGGTTAGAGGCTCCCTCCACCATGAATTTGCCCAAACTGGGCTGTTTAGAGGCTCCCTCCACCATGAATTTGCCCAAACTGGGCTGGTTAGAGGCTCCCTCCACCATGAATTGGTCCAAACTGGGCTGGTTAGAGGCTCCCTCCACCATGAATTTGCCCAAACTGGGCTGTTTAGAGGCTCCCTCCACCATGAATTTGCCCAAACTGGGCTGGTTAGAGGCTCCCTCCACCATGAATTGGTCCAAACGGGTTTTTAGAGGCTCCCTTCACCATGAATTGGTCCAAACTTGGCTGTTTAGAGGCTCCCTCCACCATGAATTTGCCCAAACTGGGCTGTTTAGAG